>NC_059268.1:15336683-15344183 GCF_017591435.1 Portunus trituberculatus | reverse complement strand
TATTTAGTATCGCATCGTCTTCATTGAGCTCTTGAACATTGGGTGATGCAGGTACAGCTATCATAAATGTCTTCTTATTAACATTGAGGAAGCTGAGCCAAGTGAGTACGTATAATTTTGAAAGTGCAATAAACATTTGCGTCTTAACTAACCCGTTTGATTTAACTACATGACACTATCTACAAGGTTAGAGAAAAACTAGCTGTTGTACAAAAGAAGAGAAAGGTGAGCTGTCCAGTTATTATTACTTTTTACTTTTTTACTTAATGTCATAGATTTTTATTGGAGAGAAATAAGGAGACTCCAAAAGGATAGTTGATTTGTACAAAGACAGCACCTGAGATGATACTGGAGGCGCAGATATGAAAACTTCAGCATCGTTGGGTTAAAAAAGCGTAAAGGAAACAAAGGAAACACAGTGAGAGATGCCACATCCATAGAGTCAACAGGAGCTGCCAGGTCAGTGTGCAATGGCAGCGCGCGAGACTAAACAATGACGGCGCATAAACACCTGCTGTCTCTCGGTGCCTCTCTGTGCCTCACCGTGCCGCGTTGTAGGAAGCGGGTGTGTTTCCAAGCGGCCCCTTTGACGGGTGTAACCGCTTATGCGAGTGTTCCCCTTGTGTTGTTATCAGCGGCGTCTTGTGGCAGTCACGAGTGATTGCCTTATGGTGTATTGCCCCCGTCACGAATGGCAGACCTGACAGGACGGTGAACTAACGCTTATATTTGTTTACCCTCCACCACACGCACGCACGCACGCAGGATGTGAACACTTACCTCGCCTCACCGGTAAACACACACACACACACACACACACACACACACACACACACACACACACACACACACACACACACACACACACACACACACGTTGCGGGTAAGTATTCACATTCTGTAACGCGTGTGAAGTAAACAGCTAGTATTTACAGCAGTTCAGTGTCTTGTCAGACCCGCCATCAGCAACGGAGGCAGCCAACCTACTCATTCACTCACTCACTCACTCACTCACTCTTCCACTCACTCACTCACTCACTCACTCACTCACTTCAGGAAAGAGAGCCCAGAGATATCTTAGCTTACAAACACCACCATCAGCACCACCAGGCCCTCAGCACACGCCACACACTCCACATGCTCCAGACCAGACTATCAACTCAACCTCCTTCACCATTCTCACCGCCACCACATCATCATCGCTCTTCGTTCTGCACCACACCACCATCACCATTCACACAGGCAATACCACACGACCCTCAGCACCTGCCCATGCTTCGGAGTCTCCACTGGCGCCTCCATAACTAAAATTTTCCTCAACTTTCTTATCTGTGAAGGATTCTGGCTAAAAACTACAAAGAAACGCTATACATGTTTACCGTTTCACTTAACCTCTTCAATACTGGGACACATTTTTGCCTTGAGATTTGCTTACGATTAAACCGTTTTATTGACATTAGGAACGGTCTATTGAGATCGGAAGATTAACGGCCACAGTCTTCACTATTTCAATCCTCCAAAAAAGTTTCTGAAGCTGTATAAAATCACCAAATAGTAAGCAGAGTGAATATGAAAACGCGTCATGGTACTGAAGGGGTTAAAGATCAGTACTAATCTAATTCATCTATTTCAGAATTAGTTAATGTCTTTTACTGTATATGTAACTTCATGTAGACTTCAGCTCGTTATATAATCGATGGGAGGGATGTCAACTGCGGCTCCTCTCCCGGTTACCCTTCTGAGAACGTAACGGTGAGGTGCACTTTTCAAACTAGATCTATAACCACTGCACAGCCTCGAATTTTGCATCTGCTAGGAGTGTTAGGAGGTTAACAAGTAACATTATAACTAGTTTTTGAAATTTCCTTAACCTTTCCTTATCTAAAACCACTACACAGCCTCGAATTTTGCATCTGCTAGGAGTGTTAGGAGGTTAGGAAGTAGCATCATAATTAGTGTTTTTGAAATGCCCTTAACCTTTCCTTTCATGACCTTAACAAGTAGCCTTTAGAGGTTCGAGCCTTTCTGTATTTTTTATTTCACTTTCCCATTCAGTTAAACTTTCCAAGGGAACCACTAACAGAAAAATGTCAAAGAAATAAGATGTTTGTGTTCTAATGAAACCCAAATTTTATCATGGTTTATATTTATTTTCTTATACTGGTTTCAATTTTACCTAATGAAACGTAGAGAAAAAGGAAAGATGTGTTATGCAGTATCTTAACCCCTTCAGTACCATGACGCGTTTTCAAATTCATTCCGGTTACTACTTGATGATTTTTACACAGCTTCAGAAACTTTTGTGGAGGATTAGAATAGTGAAAAGGGACCATTAATCTTCTGACCTCCATAGACCCTTCCTAATGTCAATAAAATCGTCTAATCACACACAAAACTCAAGGTAAAAATGTGTCCCAGTACTGAAGCGGTTAATGCACACGTTACGCCTTGTCTCACATATGTTGTGCTCATATTTAGACTCACAAGAAACTAACACATAAAATTCGGATGTATATTTTTTTTTCTTAACACTACACGTATCCGAAAATGTTATTGTTTCCGTACGTTATTTTTCTTTTTTTTTCTGGTCACTGGTTAAAGGGGAAACACACATACCAGGCAATTCATATCCACGTATTTTTTTTTATATTTACATTTTTCCTTTTTTCATTTTTTTATTCGTAGGTACAGTAACGCAGCGGAAAATTGCTGGATACGATGCATTTTTTTTTTTTTTTATTCCATTTTTTTGTTTCCTGTACGTGCGAAAAAGTACGCCAGGTGAGAACAAAAGTTAATTAGATTTCACGACGAGTTAATTTTTGTGTGGCATTAAGGTACGATAGTAATGTGTGTGTGTGTGTGTGTGTGTGTGTGTGTGTGTGTGTGTGTGTGTGTGTGTGTGTTTACGTTACGTTCAGATTTGTCTTGATTGAGTTTCAGCATCTGTTTTTATTAGTTTGTTTTCATTTTTGTTATGTTTTTGAATGAGATTTTCATGCACATGTTTATCAGGTATTATTTAACGGGAATAGATTATACATTTCTCTAATATTGCCTTAATTTCATGGGCCATTTAAGTTTGGTGGTATTTAAAGCTGCAATATACTGTTGTTCCTAATGATTATGTGAAAATTAGTGTGTGTCAGAGAGAGAGAGAGAGAGAGAGAGAAAGAGAGAGAGTAGATTGTCACCTGAATTACACATGACATCACCTCTGTTCCTGGCTCTCAGTTGTAAGTAGAAACTGTTATTAGAATAGCACCCTCTTGTATGTCACGAAGACTAACGACTAACACAATAAATACAGCTAAAAGAAAATGAATGATAAGAAAAGGAAAATGGGGTTCAACTGAATGAAAGAATACGTAGAACAGTGGTGATAAATACATAACGTTTTGTGTGTGTCAAGGAGGCTGTCTGGCCAAGGAGGAACGAAAAGTTGTAAGTTTAAGTAAAAAACCTCATCAAAATTATCATCGACCAAAATAGATAAATGAATAAGTGTAATAAAAGGTTTAAATAAAAGTTGATAATTTTAATACGTATGTGTGTGTGTGTGTGTGTGTGTGTGTGTGTGTGTGTGTGTGTGTGTGTGTGTGTGTGTGTGTCATCAGCCATGACGAGGGCGTTGACCACCTTTGCTGCTGCTGCTGTTACACCCTGGACTTGAGCCACGCGTGTGCGACGATGGCCAACCAACGCAAAACACACACACACACACACACACACACACACACACACACACACACACACGTACAGGAACAATTACGTAAAAAGCATGCGAACTCGCCGACCCTTTTCAGAGAGAGAGAGAGAGAGAGAGAGAGAGAGTGAGTGAGTGAGTGAGTGAGTGAGAGAGTGAGAGAAGAACACCAGAAAATAATATGCTAATACATGACCCACGTGCTATTTCGGATTAAAGGGTGTGGGTGGTTGACCGTCCTGCACCACCACCACCACCACCACCACCACCACCTGGCTTCGGGTCATTAGCCTGACAACTACAGCACAAGTGTTGTCCAGTCAGTAGTACCCCCCTCTCTCTCTCTCTCTCTCTCTCTCTCTCTCTCTCTCTCTCTCTCTCTCTCTCTCTCTCTCTCATGCGCCAATCTTCTTGAAAAAGGATGCAAGAATACTAAAATACTCTAAATACTCTGTTACTGTCTAGAAAATAAACACAGCATGCCAGTGAAGTGGAGAAGGTTCATAAGGGAGAATATAAAACCTGTTGCCACGTGATTCACAGCAGCGAAGAGGCGGCCAGCGCGTGGTTGTTGGTTGAGGGAGGGAGGGAGTGTTAGCCTCTGCCACGTGTTCCTGTTGGGTGGCGACGGAAGCTTGGCATGGGGAGCGTGTCTGTCACCATCACGCGGCTCTTCTCGATCAGTTTACTCTGCGATTCGTTTGCTGTTTCGGAAGTTCGGTTTGTTTTGAGATGATTCTGCGACGTATTGGAGTCTTTTGTGTGTGTGTTCTTTTATTCTGTGTGTGTGTGTGTGTGTGTGTGTGTGTGTGTGTGTGTGTGTGTGTGTGTGTGTGTGTGTGTGTGTGTAAGTGTAGTCCCGTATTCAGAAACGCTTTGCTTTCTCACTATCACAGAGATCTTAATTAAAGATACTCATGTCTAAAGGGTATTTTCAAGGTTCCGCTGAAGGGTTAGCAAGATTTCTGAATCATTTCAAGGAGAAACTATCTTGAAAACCCGGCTAGTCGCCTCTGTGTCCTCGGAAAACTGTCGTAGTGAGAGAGCAAAGGGTTTTTAGAATACGGGCTATGTACATTACTACCCACAAACAGAAGCAGCGTGATGTATACGGGCCGTATTCAGAAACGCTTTGCTCTCACCACGATTATTTTCCAAGGCCACATAGATGAATAGGGGGGGTTTACAAGAGTGTTTCTCCGATTAATAATGAAGAAATTTTCTCACTCTGCCTCTAGAACCGTAAAAACACCTTTAAAAACTCGTGTAAATTTAGATCAAGACTTTTGGAATAGTAGAGGTGAAGCAAAGAAGAGTTTGAGAATACGAGGCTACGTCAGCCATGGAATATACATACAATGACTTAGGAAGAGACACTATCAGGCATTTAAACACACACCTCAGGGTATGCTTATGGCTATCTCGTAATGAAGCGTCCGTTTTTAGTATCCATCGGCCATGTGCTGTCATTATCCCTAGTTATTTCCGTTCTGGGTCTCCACAACGGGTCATTGGTCACTTTTCTATTGTTTTATACGTCTGCTTTTTTTTTTTGTGACACCTATTTCCTGTATATTTCCCTTCAGTGTATACATAAACGCATCCCTTTCCTCTCTGTCTCTTTCTCCCTCCCTCTCCTCTCTTTTGGGTCCATCTCCAGCATCCTCCTCCCAAGTACTCATCTAAAGGAAGGTAAGCAAGTGGCTGCATATTCGCCCTGATTATAGTGATGGAAAATATAATGCAATATCCTGTCTATCTAACTTCCTTTTGTCCTTTGTTAGCAGAGCAGCAAGACACATGCTTCTATCTGGCGCCCTTGAAAGCGTCTTATCGTAATATCAGCTTCACGAGACACTGCACAATTTGGACGTTGGGTATAGTTCCCCTCCCCGTTGCCTGTCTTCCTTCTCTCCCTCCAGCGTGGCGGCGGTATCACATCCAAAAAGTGGCGTGAAGGTGTGATTACTTTGCCAGCAGGGAGGACGTGGTGTGGACGAAGCTGTTGTTTACATTGTTAACTCGTCTGCCACTCAACATTTGTGAAATATTTGTGGTTTACACTGTTTATGATTAGCATTTTTTTTTCCGCTACTGCTCTCTGCTTCTCTATTTCATTAACGTCTTTCCGCACACCTTTCTGTTTTCATTTACGCACCTTCTCAATCTAATCACAGTAATATGACATTGGTGGTCTCTGTGAGTTACATTACAATTTTGTCCCCTGCAACTCTCTACCTCTCCATTCCATTAACATCTTTCCGCACACCTTTCTGCTTTCATTTACGAACCTTGTCAATGCAATCACAGTAATATGACAGTGGTGGTCTCCAGGCAGCACGTGTGGCGCCGTGGCCAATGCCTGCGGGCGAGCAAGTGGCCTTTTATAACGATAGACTAGAGACATGACTCACTCAGAAGCCAGACGTGCCCTCAGACAGAGTGTGTTTATGTGATGCGCCCCCAAAGGGACTGGGATCCTGCTTTAGTGTCGTGTTTTGTGCGTTTTTTTCCATCTTAAAGGATCGGAAACAATGCATCTTCGTCTCCTCTATATACTGTGTCTTCCCTTCGGTGCTGCTCTGGTGTTTATGGCTTTTGTTCCAAGTCACCTGAGTGAAATGTGTTCTCTTTTCATTAAGTTGTCTTTCTATATAATTCATTTTCTTTTTTACATTATTAAGCTTTATTAATACGCAAACACCCTCTCTCTCTCTCTCTCTCTCTCTCTCTCTCTCTCTCTCTCTCTCTCTCTCTCTCTCTCTGTAAGCGGTAACATGAGCACGCGCTATCCCATACATTTCTCTCTCTCTCTCTCTCTCTCTCTCTCTCTCTCTCTCTCTCTCTCTCTCTCTCTCTCTCTCTCTCTCTCTCTCTCTCTCCGTCCCATTCCAACCAATCCACTGCCATATCTTCCCTTCCCCCACCCTCCACGCCGCCGCCTCCGCCCCCACACGGAGAGGAACAATCATCTAGATCTTGGGGGCTCCACTCTCACAGCTGTTTGTTCGTGTCACTCTGCCTGTGTTGTGTGTGTGTGTGTGTGTGTGTGTGTGTGTGTGTGTGCGCGCGTGTGTGGTCTACGTTGCCAGCCAGTCAGGACAGCAACGCCTCGTCAACTTACACAACAAACCAGACGGTCCACAACTACGTATAAATATATTAGTAGATACATAAATGATTAATAAATAACGCGTACCAACACCTTTGTGCAGACTGGCTAAAGCTACAGGACCACTTTTTTGGGCTTTTTTTCTTTCTCTTAGTTGCCTGACTAAGTGCCTGATTGCCTGTGTACCTGTCTGCTGTCTTTTTTTCCTCCCTTCGTTAAGGTGTTGGTGTCTGTGGTGCGTCTGTGGTGCGTCTGTGGTGCGTCTGTGCTTGGTGAATGACTTTAGCTGCGGTAACACTGTTGTAACTCGTACTTTGTGAAGAGTTTGCAAATTAAGAGAAATGGATGAAATTAGGGGGAAAAAAGGTATTATTGTTAGTGTCTGGTTTGATTTCTTTGGGTGATAAAGTTTATTGGTATACTGCACTTCAGTCAGTCAGTCAGTCAATCAACCAGTGAAACGCATCACTTATAGTACTTCAAAATGAAACCAACTACGTATCCGACTTTTCCACACCGCCTTCCGTCCCCTGACTTTTGTAATTTCGCCACACACCTTGTATTTATGTATTTTGATGATGTATTTATCAGTTATCTCGTTCTAATTTTCTTCTCCATCAGTTAATTCGCTCCGGTCTCCTTAAATGTATCGAGTCAGCGCTCGTGTGTGTGTGTGTGTGTG
>NC_059268.1:15291683-15326683 GCF_017591435.1 Portunus trituberculatus | reverse complement strand
TCGTCTCTGTCTTGTGTCCTGTGGCGCGTGCGATCCTAAAATAACTCCCGCCTTGCTCCTCCTCCTCCTCCTCCTCCTCCTCCTCCTCCTCCTCCTCCTCCTCCTCCCTTAAGGTGTTTTTAACTCGAAGGTTACAAATAATTCCCTTCTCGACAGGTTCTGTGTATGTGTGTGTGTGTGTGTGTGTGTGTGTGTGTGTGTGTGTGTGTGTGTGTGTGTGTGTGTGTGTGTGCGCGTTATGACAAGCTATGCCCTTCTTTATGATCTTGATAGTGGATGATGCTATTCTTTCCTTACTGTAGTAGTCGCAGCAGTAGTTGCAGTAGCAGTAGCAGCAGAAGTAGAAAAAAAAAAAAACAATGAGCAGATGTAATAGTGGTAGTGCGTAGAAGGACGACGAGAGAAATAGCGGTAGTAAAAGTAGTAGTAACAACAGCAACAGTAAAACTCGTGTCCCGGGGCGAGTGCGTGGCCGCGCGACAACACAACACACGCCTGGGTGAGTGTGTGCACCCAGTCCCACCCTCCCGCTCACCCTGCCGCCACTTCCCCGTCGCTTCTGTCAGTACGAGGCAATAAAAACAAATGCGTATCGTTGGATGGGACAGAAACACACACAGAAAAGAGAAATACAGTGTTGGGGGCGCGTCACTTCACCTCATTAGCCTCCCGTGGACTTGATAAAGCTACCCAAAATCGTTAGCCGAGTTAGTTGTGTTAATTAGAGATGAATGAGGACGGTGATTCATCTTCATCTCCTGACTTATTCACTGATTGTTGTATTAGCTAACGTGTTTCAACAATAAGAGACAGTAGGTAGGTATTTCTCTCCTTCTTTTATCTCCCTTTTTTGTTCCTCCTTTTGTACTTGGCCAAGGGTAAAAGAGATGCCATATTTGTCACCTTTTTTTACTGCTAGATTATGTAAACTCGCATCTTCACTCTTCTCTTTTGGTTTGAATTCAAGATCGGTATCGTAAGAGAGGGCGTGGCGGTCTTTCGGTCTGTCTATAACTCGATGGTCAGTGGAATGCTATGAAGGACACGCACACAGACAGACAGACAGACACATCATCAAAGTGTTACGACTCGCATTTCATACTTCACTGCCTCAACAGAACGCTCTCTCTCTCTCTCTCTCTCTCTCTCTCTCTCTCTCTCTCTCTCTCTCTCTCTCTCTCTTGTACAGGAAGGTCTTTTTCTGTTAGGCTGAATACATCTATCGTCCCCTTGAATACATACATAATCTATACAGTGTCAGGCCAATATTCAATGTGTCTTTTTTCTTCGTCCAGACACCCCCGTCCCCTGCCCGTCAGCGAGGGCGGGAGACCTTGTCCACGCCTGCCTGCACAAAGGAGGAATGGCACTGCATTATATCCTAAACACAACCATCAGCGTCACCTTTTGTGCGACACATCCCGTCTGCCACACCGCCGGGGAAATATATGGCCAGGGGAATGAGATGAGCGGGGGTGGCGGGCTGCGTGTGGGGGAGGGAAGAGTTATGAGCGTCAGGGGACGGTCACTCACTGGGGCTCATTACATACTATTAGTTGAAGTAATGTCCGCAATTACTCAGACAGAGATATGCTTATTATTTTTGTTTCCATCTTTGCGCCCGTGAATCACCGTGGTCCCGAGAATCCGGTCATGATGTAACTGTCGTGTCCTCGCTAGGGGGAGTCCCCCGCCCCGGCGCGCCACCAACCATAACATAAAGGCTTCGCTCAACCCGAGGCCTTGACGCCCAATCTTCGTTAGTAGAATGTCTGTTCTCGGCGGCCGCTCCCCACTGACAGCTGAGGGCACCGCCTCCTCCAGCCAAGCCCTGGGCAAGGCGTGAGAGCCGAGGGTTGGGTCCCGCTCGCCCAGGGTCGCCTCCCACGCACAGACTCGCGCCCTCTTTGTCTGGCAAAGCATCACCCGACCCTTTGAGACACTCTACCGCCCGAAGGAAAAACGGCGGACCATGACCGTCTATAAAAGCCTTGACGTCAGTGGCGGCAGCATTGTGTGGCGCCTGGTGTCCTGCCCCTTGGCGCCCTCTGTCCCCCTTCGCTCTGCCGCCAGCCAGCCAATGGTAGGCAGCCCTGTACTCTGGTTGCTCAGGGACAACGAAGTCCTGCAACCCTCAGCACCATGAAAATAATATCACGTGGTCTGTTACTATGCCGGATATTGCGCTCACTCCTCGCGTGGAGCCAATGGACATCACATCCTAGGCGGGATCCACCAATCACGAGGCCAGATGGAGCTGCTGTCGTCCAATCAGGAGGCAGAGAGCTTTCCCGCCAAAACATGTTGGTATGTGAGAAAGTGTCGACAACCTTCCCAAGGCTGCCGTACGCACCGTCTATTTACACTCTCTTTGCTCGACGTCTATTTGCCTCTGTCATATATTTTCACTCACGTCATCCCATTACTCCGCCATGCGTCTGAGTGAAGAGTTCTGCATCTGAACGGACAGGTTCAGCAGCCCGCCCAGCACGCAAAGTGTTCCTGTGCGTGGCTTGGAGCGCCTCACGGGTTCACCTCTGATCACCGTTTTCCTGGCCTTACCCATGCCTCAAGCCCTGTGCTGCCCTATGGGAGACACCCATGCCTTCTTCTCAGCTTTAATAAGCACTATGAAAGTTACAAAGAAGTCTGCAAACACTGTAAATACCAAAAGTTGTTTAAGAATTACAAATATTATAAATTCTACGCTCTTGCCCGCATGTATTCCTTAACGAAGATTAGTGATCGTTTTGATTAATGGTGTCTGTGTGCAACGTGCCTGCGCCTCTGGTCCGAGTAACGCTACTCAGGGTCCGCCAGGATGTGCCCACACCCAATAGACGGGGATAGGGACGAGATACGGGAGACGGAAGCTTGGCAACTAGTGGTGAAGGCAGCAAGCACAGTGGAGACGGAGGGACTCGAGGGAGACTGGCGGGGCGGGAGGCAACGAGGTGAGGCCGCCACAACATGACTTCCTCCTTCAGGTTTCAAAGACTTTAGGAGCTTCCTCTTCCAGTATCATTAGTCTCATGTGGCGTGGCTTGAAAGGGTACGTTATTCACGGAGATAATGAAGACTGATACCTGGCGGAGCAGACACATAAGATTCACTGATGAGGAATTTGTGTTGTATTGGTTTGAAATACACTGAGACAGAAAGAGATTAAGTTCGCATGTGATTTGTCCTGCAGTGGAATCATAGAAGTTAATAAGATCACAAATACCTCTTCACTTGAAAACCTATTTAAACTCTTCCTTTTATTGGTTAGGTCTTCTTAAGGCTTCCGGTGTTACCAGTAAACATGTATTCTGCTTAAAGGCCAGAACTTGTATTGCGCAAACTGGAATAGAAAGGGTAGTTCCTCAGTTCTTTAGTGTGCCTTTACAAACTGGGCATAATATTCCTCCTTGTTCACAGAAAGGGCGAATCTTCTTTATGTATTTAATCGAGTGTTATTTTCTTTTGGGACGAATTCAGGACTCCCTCATTGAGCCTCTTTCTCGGTGAGCTGCAGCAGAGGCGACGGTGCTTCACGCTAAAGTGGTTCCGGCCACAGACAGCTTGTGGATCGCAGTGCTCGGAGGAATGAACTCCTGCACGAGGCCGATGCACTGGCGCCTCTTGTTGTTGTTATTGATGATGATGTTATTGTTGCTGCTTTTGTTGCTAGTCGTGCAGCTGCCCTCCTTCACTTCCTGTTAGTACTGCTTCTACTGTTATATTTCCTGCTGCAGCGACAACAACAGCAACAAAAACAAAAAATCTATACTAATACTACTCCTTACATCTTATATCATTATTAACACTCATCATCTTCGTTTAAAAGTCTTACATTATTATTTTTTTCAATATTTTCACTTTAGTGTCTGCTTCCTTTTTACTTTAATATTCTTCTTGTTCCTTCTTCTTCCTCTTCCGTATGCTTTCCCTCGCCAGGTCGGTCGTTGGGTCCCCAGGTGCGCGCGTTGTTAATGAGTAAATACAGGCCAGTAAATATTCATGGCATTAACGTCTGTATTCAAAAGCACCTTCCCTTCTCTCTACAACAATCTTCCAAGGCCACAGAGACAACTAGCCGGGTTTTTCAAGACAGTTTTTCCTTTTTAATGAACTAGAAATCTTGCCAATCTACCACCAAAACCATAGAAATAATCGGCAACTGGAGCCTTAGGAAAGCAATGATGGTGAAAGAGCAAAGTGTTTCTGAATCCAGGACTATCAGACTCTTATTAACGGTCCCGTCACAGAGCACATGAAGAAAACTCTGCACTCGACTACGTGAAGCAACATTAAACTCATACGCAATATTAGAATTCCTAGCGATTACGTAACACTATCCTGTCCAGTCGAGTCCATCACGTGTTTGTAAGTCCACCAGATCAGGCACAACACACTCACTCGTACAGGCAACACCGGAGAAGTTCATTCACCTCAAAATCACCGATGGAGTTCAGAATCACGGAATCTGAAAGTGCCTGCGGGTGTCTCATTCCAACGGTGTGTGTGTGTGTGTGTGTGTAATAATAATAATAATAATAATAATAATAATAATAATAATAATAATAATATACGGTTTATTAATTTGGCAGTGCAACAAAAAATGTACAGGGGGAGGGGGACATTAAAACAATGAAATGTGTGTGTGTGTGTGTGTGTGTGTGTGTGTGTTTCGTTCCCTCTGCCGATGTCACCTGGCGAGTCTTGGATCTGGGCAGCGGAGGACGGTACGAGGAAGATGCGAGGCGAGGCAAGGCGAACGTACTATGTGAATTGTCCTGTTTTCTTTGAAGTAACCAGGCGGAGAGGCGACTGGCAGCGTAGTAGTGGTTGCGATGGAGGTGGTGGCAGTGGTGGCGGTAGTGGTAGGTTTAGCCCAGGTCGTCGCACTGCGGGATCAACGTCCGACCTTAAAGGACAAGCTAGGGTCGTTTTATAATGGTGGCTGAAGCTTGAGGGCTCTGGCAGCGCGGGAACTGGAAGGAGGACGGGAGGCGATCACTAAGCGAGGCCCTGGACGAGTGGGACGTACTGGGGATTAGGAACATTGCATTGGTTTATCTGTGAGCAGTTGAGTGGAAGGTGGACTCAGACCAGCGTGTGCAAACAGTTCATCAGCCGCGGTAAAACATGATATTACCTCCATGTCTCGCCCGTCTGCAAATATCTGGGTCGCTTTCAAAAGATGAGCAGTGCAGTAGCGCGTAGCTTTAAGAATATGGAAATTGTAGCTTGAAGATCCATTATTCCTCCTTTTATTACCTTTTGATCATGGTAGAAAATTATGCTTATTTTCTCCTCCTACTCTCCTTGTTTACCGCAGTCCTGGAGAGCAAGAGACACTAAAGCCGTTGTGATATATTGAACCATATACTTCCCAGCCCTGTAGCCGCCAAACCTGTCTCATTGTAAGGAGGTGAGTAGGAAGAGATTCCCACACGACCTGCCCAGCGAGTCAGAGACGGCGACTCTGAGTGTGGGTCTCAATTACCTCCGCGGTGTTGGGTCCTCTGTGGCTCGTAAAATGACACACCAGAAGCTTCCCCTGGCGAGTGTGAACCCCGTTGTGTTGTGTGCACTGTACGTCCTCCTGTCTTCCTGTGCACATACCTTCGATGAGAGAGAGAGAGAGAGAGAGAGAGAGAGAGAGAGAGAGAGAGAGAGAGAGAGAGTTGTGTTTATGTCCACGTTTTGTTACCTTTAATTTACTCACATCAAACTGAAGTGTTACGAATTTGGCGAGAGAGAGAGGGTTGGGGAGGATAGGAAGCGAGGTAGGAGGGAGTGTCTGGCGCCAGTCACCACTCCTCCCCTCTCTCCCTCTGTTCTCGTGTCAGTGGGAACGTTGCGCTTGTTACTTTGGGCTGGGCTGGGCTGGGCTGGACGGTGGCTGCTCCTGTTACTGCGGCTGTGTGGCCACGAAGGGAAGGTGTGAGGTCGTTGTCTCTTTATGTAATGCCTCATTCTTGGCCGTGTACTCTTAAATATTCCGGGTTCTTATTACAACTATTTTCAAAGGTCACATTGATTATTAGTATACGTGGACATATTTCTAGTGTTGTGATTTATTTGTTTATCAGTGAAAATGATGAAAATGCTCTTGAAAGTGCCACTAATTTTCACTAGAGTTTGTTGGACGCATGTGCTCGAGATGCAGCAAGTAGACTTTTGTGGTTCCTGGACTAAAATATTCCCCCGTTTTATTGGATGTGTTGGCAGTGCAGTGGTTTGCCTTGCTACCTCTTACTAATCTGAGTTGGCGGGTTTAGACATGAGATACAGACCCACTGACCTGATTTGCATCCATTATGACATCAGAAGTTAAGGATACACTGAAGAAAGGGTTGACCTACACAATGCAGTTATCTCACCACTTAAAAACTTACAATCTGGCACCGTTATCCATAGATTTATCCTTTTTTTTATAAGTGCCTACAAACTTTACGACTGCTTATGATTACCTATACTTGTTTACATCCTTCCCTATCAGTTTTTATCCCTCCTTGAATCACGTCTCGTATAGCTTACAATCACTCGTATATATTTTAATTTGTTATCTGAGTAAGCAAACTTGATTTACACACCTTTACCGAACCTATTAATACTTAAACGCTGATATCGACGCCACCAGACCATCGACCCTCGCAACGCTCATCTGCAAGTTCTATTAATGAGTACTGGATGAAGTGAATGAGTACCATGACTTGATGATATGACATGAATAGGACAGCAGGTCATTATCTCATCACACGGTCGCTACTTGCAGTATTAAAGACGTGTAAGCCGCTGCCACGCGTCTTAATGCGTATAAACTGCCACCACTTCCAACTTATTAGCATTCTGAGCGTGCTGATTGGTGAGATGGGAGGCGCGAGATCTACTCCCAGGTGCGGGGATGTCAACGCCCGTCAGACAATTATCAGGCGTCTTTAGCACGGCTTGGCGCGAAGGTTTACTGAGTTGTCTTCCGCTGATCAGTTTCCCGCTTAGGTTCAGTTTCATCCCCGTGTTGGTGTACTGTGTTTTTATGCTGGTACTCTTGTTATCTCTCTCTCTCTCTCTCTCTCTCTCTCTCTCTCTCTCTCTCTCTCTCTCTCTCTCTCTCTCTCTCTCTCTCTCTCTCTCTCTCTCTCTTCCACTTCCACCTTCTACTTCCACCTCGTTCACATGCAAATGAATGAACATCCGTCAGCACCGAGGAGGAGGAGGAGGAGGAGAATGGGCCACCAGTACCTCAGCATCATCGGGTGGGCGGGCGGGATAGTCGGGGTGGGCGGGGTCCTCATCAGCATGCGAGAGGAGTGTGAACCCAGGCGGCGAGTGCACGGCCCGCGCACCTTCACACGCTGACTCCTGCCCGCATGCAGCTGCCCAGATGACGCGCCGCCTACAGCTAACGCCGCCGCCAACGCCGCCAAAAGAGACAGCGGCCTGAATACCCTTTGCTAGTCACGGTGGCGCGTAACAAAGACATTCAGATGCGTCGGATTAACGAAGTCTTGCCCTCAACATTTAAATTTCATGTAGGGTACAGTGAAGAGAAGGACGTATATGTGTGTGTCTGTGCGTGTGTGTGTGCGTATGTGTGTGTTTTGGAGAGAAGACAAAGGCCACTACTCCAGCAATGTTCTACGCCTCACTGGGAGAACGTGGGGCGAGGGGAGAGCTATGGAGGGAGGGAGGAGAGGCAAGGGTAAAAGTAAACAATGATTAAATTAACCGTGTGGCTGGTCAGGGGCGATGTTCTCACCTGCGTGGGAAACCTTACCTGTTACTGCCACCTGGAAACTGAGAGGTGGAAATTCCTCAGTCTGCGCCAGTGTTATGCTTCGTTTCTCCTGCGTGATATGTGTAGTGTTACCATATAAAACCACTGTATGATTGAGGTGTCAGGGAACCACGTGAGGAGGAAGGGAAAACCAACAAGCGAAGGAAGTGTAAAATAGGAATGGTTAGGTAATGATAGGCGGAAGCGACATAGGAGGTGAAGAAAGGGAGGGAGAGCAATAGGCAGGTGAAGAGAGTTGTCAGGTGTGTGAGAGAAGGGAGAGAGGAGTGGCGGCAGGTGAAGGAAGAGAGGGAGAAGAGGGAGGGAGGGATGGAGAGGAGTAAGCAGGTGAATGGAGGGAGGGAGAGGGATAGGCAGGTGAACGAATGAGGAAGAGGGATAGACAGGTGAAGGGAGTAAGAGAAACAACAAAGAGGAGGAGGAGGAGGAGGGGAACATGCAGGTGATACAAAGAAAAAAAGAATAAGGAAGCAGGTGAATGAAGGAAAAAGGAAAAAAAAGATCAGCAAATATAAGAATGGAGGAAGAAAATGGAAAAGGAGAGAGTGAAAAACAAGAAAATTAAAACGAAAAAAGAAAGGAAATCGTAGGAGTAAATGATACAAGGAGACGGACAGTCAGAATAGAAAAGGTAGCAGACTAGACAGACAGACAGACACACACACACACACACACACACACACACACACACACAGAAGCATCCCGTCACTGCATGCGAGACGAATGATGACGGGCACAGCATCTGACTCCTTTGTACAGGGAATTGCGGTCCTTTCAGGGAGATAATGCTGAAGGGGAACAAATAACACCCGAATGCATGTAGATTGTGGGTTACGAGGAGACGGGGGCGATAGTAAAAGATTGGCGGGGCTCTAGGGAAGGTTCTCTGAGCGTGTCTTAGTGGCGGGACGCTGGGAGAACGATGATCCACTGACCTTAGAGAGAGAGAGAGAGAGAGAGAGAGAGAGAGAGAGAGAGAGAGAGAGAGAGAGAGAGAGAGAACCATTGAACTCTTATCATCATTGTCTACTTTGATTTTTCTTTCGTTTTCCTCCTCCTCTTCCTTTTCCTCCTCCTTTTTATTCCTCCTCCAACTCCTCCTCCTCCTCCTCCTCCTCCTCCTCCTCCTCCTCCTCCTCCTCCTCCTCCTCCTCCTCCTCCTCCTCCTCCTCCTCCTCCTCCTCCTCCTCCTCTCTCCTCCTCCTCCTCCTCCTCCTCCTCCTCCTCCTTCTCGTCTAACATATACCTCACAACAAACCAATCTCACTAAAAATACCGCGTTGATAATCCGCCACGCGACACACACACACACACACACACACACACACACACACACACACACACACACACACACACACACACACACACACACACACACACACACACACACACACTTCGAGGAATGCGTCCCCACAGGCGGGCATTTGGGGGTGGAAAAATGAGGGAGGGAGGGCGCTACGGAGGTGGTCGGTTGAGGGCGGAGGGCAAGAGAGGGATGGGGGGGGACGAGAGATAGGTATGTGAGCAGGTGTGGGCGGGCAGTGAGGAGGGCGTGCTTATAAGGATGGGCAGACAAGGGTGGGCGGGCGAGGGAGGGAGGGACGGAGGCGGGTGGTCAAGTCTGTATAGGCAAGGTGGGGGTGAGCAGCTTGTTACCACCTCAATTCTCTGCTTGGTTAAAGAATGTCCCGGGCAATGCAGTGCGTGGGAGACTCGGATTCAGGTGGTGTAAAGGGGCGGAGGTGTAAGATTCTCTCATTCACTGCGCTGTCTCTCGTCTTTTTGTCACTGTCTCGTCAATTCAGTCAGTCCATGCCCCTCTTTCTCGTGTCGTGTTTCCCCTCATCTGCTCACCCTGTCTGTCCCCTCATCTCCTCTCATTTGGTTGGAGATAATGGGTAAGCTTCATGTTTTATAGATAAGGAGCTCCACGTGCATGTCTGAATAACTCTTACAGCTTCTCTTCTTTTCCTATATTTATTTTGGGTATTCTCTTTCTTTCTGCCACCCTTCTCATCCCCTCGTCCACAGCCACACTATAGACACAGCCTGGCAGATTCTTGGCCCGGCAGGCAAGGCTGGGCAGAGGTCGGCGAACCCCCATTCCCCCACCCTCACCAGCCGCACAATTACCATCGCTCTCCATCGCCAGGATATATGGTACGAAAGGAGGAGTCGTACCCAACTTTTTGCTCCGCGGCCGTACATATGGCAGGTCGCCCCGTAGATAAGGGTGATTTCGCTCTCGTACTGTGGTGTCGGGTAGCTTTTATGGGGACTCGTGGGCGGCCATGGGGCTCCTCGCGCGTCGTGTGTGAAAGGCGAGTCCTTTTTTTTTTTTTTTCAGGTTTAAAATCTCTCATTATGGAAGAATGTTCAAAGGGAGGGTGAGCCATTGCAAAAAACGAGGGAGGAGGGACTTGAGTGTTGCGTGGCTCGGATATGGAGCTCGGTCATTAAGCTGCTCCTGAGGTGCCGTCGTTCCGCGTGGCCACATAAACTGAAAGGATTTTTCATGAGTAAACTGCGATTATATTAGGACAGCGCATACCTGAAGGGGAGAAGATCTACAGGGATGCCGGTATGACCCCCTTCCATCCTCCCTCCTCCTCTTCCTCCTCCTCCTCCTCCTCCTCCTCCTCCTCCTCCTCCTCCTCCTCCTCCTCCTCCTCCTCCTCCTCCTCCTCCTCCTCCTTCACCAGTGGTCAAGGCAAGGAATATGATCCCGTTAGTTTTGACAAACACGATGACAACACGATGACAACACGATTCAATGATGATCAGCCGGTAAGCTTTAGTAGAGAGGTAACGTTTATATATATGGCAGCTTCCTCGTACCCCGCTGCTCCCAGATGTGTGTGCGTGTGTGTGTGTGTACACCCCGTCCCTCTCTGCAGGTGTCGCTCAGGTGTGCGGGGAATGCAGTGCACCTGTATTGTTCCCGCTCACCTTCCTGTCGGTTGTAGGGGATGCGCGGGAGTTGATAAGCAAGCAAGTGGACGAAATTAATGTTTACAACGCAAGTCTTCTCAGGCGCCGCTTACATCACCGCTGGGAGACTGATGGCAGAGCGTGATATTCCTGAAAAGACATTAACGTGCAGCAGGAGGAGGGGAGCGGAGGAGAGGAGGAGGAGGAGGGCATGAGTACAACCCAATTTATATGTAATGAGTGAAGGAGCTGAGCGTACACGTGGCTCGCCTGCCAGCCAGCGAGTGACAGGCCTGAAGGAAGGGAGGGAGACACACAGTCCTCTGCTTTTACGACAGTAGACGACTTCCATTACAGGCCTGTAAACCCCGCTCACGAGAAGACCCGGGACGCTCCTGGCTGATGGCCGAAGCCACAGCGCCTCGCTCCCATACATTAGTGTTGTGGGTACGAATGTTACAGCTCCGTTAACGGTTTGGGTGCGGTGTGCGTGGAGCGCAGGAAAGCCGTAAGTGTGATTCCCCGTCGAAGGAAGTTGTACTGCTAAGAACCCTGAGGCGAGTGACGTGAGACGAACTGGTTTTATTTCTATCCTGGTATTTCTGATGGGAGAAAAAGTTGAGGGTAAAAGTTGCAAGTAATTAAGCTGGTGCTCGTTCTCAAGTTCATTGACTCGCGTCTTAGCAAGGAAAAACTGTAGTAGAAATGTAATCTTTTCTATCATCCTCTTGAATGTATTAAGCGAGACTTAGTCCTACTTATATTCATAAACATTCCCTCAAATCAGACCACTGCGGACTCTACGTGTCATTTATGGCGGTTTCTAAAGTCTTAATCCTGCAAAACAATGTTATCCTTGTACGCAGCATCATAATTATAGTGACTTCAATGGCTATTATCGCTCTACGCTGGGAACATTCTGTCAGCGGGCTCTTGTCGTCCGTGTCGGTAAGCGTGCACTCAGGAAGAACATCACAAGCCAGTAGGTGACGCCGTAGGAGCAGGCCTTGCCCGAACTACCTATGACCTCTAGGTACTTTGTAGGCGGCCTCGGGAGACCCAGTGTGGCCGGGGCATTGCAGTGTCCCGGGATGACCTTGCATGCCCATTTCTGCACTCCCTCGAGCTGTTGTTGCTGTGTGAGGTTCAGAGAGGAGAGCCGCTCTGTGAAGTCATAGGGTTGCTATCAGAGATCGACTAACAAACCACAGTCCCTTCCTCTATGTTTAGACTTAGATATCCTGATCTGATGAGATTCTATCAGTGCCGGGTTTTGTAATGAGATTGCCACCAGATTGAAAGACTCAAGATCGAGATTAAACACAGGAGAGGTATAAAGCTACTCGACTCCACCAGGACTACACGCACACAAGATTAGGAACCGTATTCGCAACCATATCGGCGTCTTATCAGGGTCCCTTTCAGTAGGAGCTATTTAGACCTTCAAAAGACCTTCCATTAGCCCAGTAATAGTTTAACAAGAAGTCTGTGTCATGAGAAACAAAACACTCATAAGAACCGTTGTAAGCATCTCTGTGGCCCTTGGAAGTAGTGGTGACGAGAGAACAATGCGTTTCAGGATGCGTGCCAAGGCAGTGAAGAGTCGTTTACGCCCCTTGACTCATCTGCCTTTGTTCCCGGTGACCTGTGCCTGCGTAGCGTGTAGTAGTTGGCGTGGACCTGGCCTGGTGGTGGTGTTGGGAAGCTGCCTCTGTCTCACCATGACACTCGCTTGACTCAAACGCTTGAAACGGGTAGAGGTCGCTCGAGTTGAAGGAGGGCAATGCTCTTAAGAATGTGCTGAAGTGTATTACTACCAGTCTTCTCTCTCTCTCTCTCTCTCTCTCTCTCTCTCTCTCTCTCTCTCTCTCTCTCTCTCTCTCTCTCTGCTATTAAAGACACCGATTAGCTTTTTTTTTTTTTTATAGCTCTTTATGTTCCCGTTAGTCAGACTCCCTTTCATGCAACTAGAAGTATAAATATAAACCCTAAAGACTCATCCCTTTATAGGCTCAATGTGCGCGAGTTACGAGCAGCATTACGATCCTCACATTTATTTTCCTCACACGTAGCGGCGGTGGTTACTGACTGGCTTTCCGGCTAAATTCTGTTATGTATCGCCCGGTCGGTTTTCTTCTCGCGTAAAAATCATTGTGCGGTATAGAGAAGGCCTCCTTAACTCAACCCTGAACCGCGGAAACGACTGTGACTGGCCATTTACCGCACCTTGTCTGGATTCCTCAGGTGTGTGGGAATCACTTAGGAAGGAGAGGAGGACAGAACACCAAGGAAGACGGGACGCGAGTATTTGGTCACATTTTTTTTTAACAGAGGCAACGAAAGTGCTAGTAAAGGACACAGAGAAATGCTATTCGCTCAAGACAGTTGGAGTTGAACGGTGATGGTGGTAGTGGATGAGAAGATGGAGAAGTAAAAGGAGAAATGCAAAGGAAAGCCAAACAGCAACAGAATTTTTGGTTCTTGCAAGGCTGTTTGGTAATGAGTTCTAACTAGCTACAAGATAGAGAGACAGGACAGTACAGGATAATGGAGGAGGAGGAGGAGGAGGAGGAGGAAGAAGAGGAGGAGGAGGAGGAGGAAGGAGAAGGAGGAGGATAACAAAGACAGAAAATAAAACGATGGTGTAGAAGAAGAAGAAGATTAAGAAGGAAACAGCTTATGAGGACAAGGAGGAGAGAGAGAGAAAGAGAAGAATACAGAAGACAGAAAAAAAGTGATGGCGGAGAAGAAGAGGAAGAAGACTAAGAAGGAAACAGATTATGAGGGCAAAAAATGTAATAGAGGCAACATTGATACATACAACCAACACCACACGATCTAACCAACGACTGCACTCACCACCAACACCACCACCACCACTACCAGGGCTACCATTGTTGTTTTGGTAGATTAATGATTCTCAGAGGCTCCCAAACAGGAGGTCTTGGGGAACGCATCGATAAATCAGGATTACGTTGTAGTTGGGAACGTGGCCGCTTACGGGAAGAGGCAGGCAGAGGCTCAGGCGCACCTACAGACTGGCAGAATGACCGACAGGTGGAAAATTAATAAGATCTCATCACTCACATTAATCCTATTGTTTAAAGTTATAGGCGTCGTGGTTTATAAGTTATATTGAGTGTTGTGAACGTGGTAATACAGTGGAAATTGAGTTAAAGACGAGAGAGAGAGAGAGAGAGAGAGAGAGAGAGAGAGAGAGAGAGAGAGAGAGAGAGAGAGAGAGAGAGAGAGATCATTAACTATTTGACTTCTTGAGAATCAAAACAACTAACTCAACGTGTGTGTGTGTGTGTGTGTGTGTGTGTGTGTGTGTGTGTGTGTGTGTGTGTGTGTGTGTGTGTGTGTGTGTGTGTGTGTGTGTGTGTGTGCGCGCGCGCGTAGTGCGTACGTGAGTTGGTGAGAGGAAGGAAGAGGTTATCAGGAAGGGTGTGTTTACTTATGAGATGAGTTAGATAAGAGGGAAGAGGAGCGGCTGACGAACTCTACTTGTGAGTCCTCCGTTGAGAAAGAGAGAGAGAGAGAGAGAGAGAGAGAGAGAGAGTGACTTAAAAATCCCACTAGTAGTTATCTTCACGGCACTTAACAGTCACTCAGTACCGTCACATTCACCACAATCACCACCACCACCACCACCACCACCACCACCACCACCACCACCACCACCACCACCACCGCTGGCAGGAAGGAAGGCGGCAGGGAGTGGTGGCGTGTAGGGAGGAGGACAGCCAGGGTGACTCACTGTATCGGGAACTAAAGACAGACATCCGTGCACCTGTGTGTGTTTGGAAGGCAAGTCACGACACGCGACAGAAGTTACCAGGGATGACACTTCAGGCCAGGCACTCGAAAAAGAACCATTTGTGTTACTAGTCGTCACAACTGTCACGAAAATCCACGAAATGATATCACGACACACTACAGGAGTTACGAGGGAATTTCACGACACACCAGGGACACATGACAGGAATTACATTTCACGACACACTAGAAAATGATAACACGACACATGCTAGGAGTTGCAGGGATGTCACTTCAAGCCAGGCACTCAAGAACAGCTTTTCGTAAAGTGAAGGTAGAGAAAAGAAGCATTTTTTTGTTAGTAATCGTCACAACCGTCACGAAACGCCACGAAATATTGAAAGCAGAGTTCCGCAATCAACAAGCATCGATGTGAAAGTAAAAGAATGTGTGGAAGGTTTAGATAAAAGTACTGACATTTGCCTTGAAACACCAATGGGAGGTTTAGAAGCAATCTCTCCAGGAAATATTACATCCCACACTGAGGCAGATTGATGGATAAGTGTGCGGAAAACTGGTTGGTTGAGGGAAAAAAGATTGACGCAAGTAGAACCACGTAAAGAAGATTCACTTGTCAGAAAAACTTCAGATGTACAAATATTATCTCAGTGCTTCCTTCATGAAAAGGAAAAAGAACGGAAAAAAAATATATGTAACAGGAAGGGATTTGATACCTTGGTTCATTTCTTTCAGGATGTGTCTAGATAACTGTATCTTAATCCTGAGACGCATTTTCTACCTTGATTTTTGGACATGATTCAACGATATTATTTGCATTAGGAAGGGTCTGTGGAGGGCAAAAGATTAATGGCCAGTCTTTATTATTCTAATCCCAACTTTGCTTTCTAAATCAGTACAAAATCACTAAATAGTAACCAGAATGAATACGAAACGCGGCATGATAATGATGAGGTTAAGATTAAGATATAAGATTGCAGGAAACCAGAGTCTGCCAATGAGTTCCGGAGTTTCACAGTCTGCTTGTGGCCCAGTGTTTCACCTGCTTGTCTCTGGCAATAACCTCTGGAAAAGCACAAACTTATAACATTTTTCTGCATAATCTCAATCATATGCTGAGTTTTATTCTTTTTCTCATACTAAGCTTGATATCTTCACCTGCTCCCCAATGGTGGTATTTTATGAAGCACAGACTCATGATAGAATTTCTTTTCCATCTTATTTTTGATCTATTTTCCTAGGATCGAAGTATTGAAGCCAGTTTTGTCTTATTCTTTTAAAACTCTTTACTATTTCTTTTAAGGAAACAGTATAACTTAACTCTCTAAACAAAAGAAATAGTAAGGATAAATACATATATAACCAGTAATCAGTCAAATAAACATGTAACCGAGACATCAGTTGAATATTAATGAAATTACGAAAAAGCAAAGATGCGATACAAGAAAATAAATGACGCGGATTGCAATGAAAGAAGACATCAAAGGAAGCAGATTAGGAAAGCAAGATAACGGAAGAGAATGAATTATTAAATACACGACAATAACGCGATGAATGGAGGCCAAGATAAGGAAAGAGTAGGAAGGCAAAATATAAAAAAACGAAACTTAATGAATGACAAGCGAAGTAGATAGAAAGATGTATACTGTTTAGATAAATACATAGGAACATACATGATAGCAGGAACTTCAATAGACGAAATAGCACGATGAATGATGGCCAAGATAAGGAAAGAGCAGGAAGCCAGAATATATAAATACTAAACTTAATGCATGAACAGCGAGATAGATAGATAGGTGCATATTGTTTAGGTAAATACGCAGGATATTACACAACGAAGTAGACGAATTTCAAGCAAAGCGAGATACAAGGAAGGGAGGTGAGAGTCAAAATACATACATTTATACATACACTGATGAATGATGGATGAATAGATGCAATATTGAAACTGACACCAAACAAGGAAGGAAAATTGAAATAAAAACGAATGACCAGATGAATAGATACATAGATGGACAGATACACAGATAGACAGATAGACAAACGGTGAGATAGACAGATACATAGATGGACAGATAGACAAGTAGACAGCACATCACGAAGCAAGGAAGGAAGCAAGACACCAAAGAAAATGCACAGATTGCGTGTTCCTTTTCGTCATATCACTTCCTGAACACCTGTTGTATGGTTCGCTGCAGCCACACACACACACACACACACACACACACACACACACACACACACACACACACACACACACACACACACACACACACACACACACACACCAAAGTGCCCGTGGTTCCTAGTTTGTCTCTACGCCCACTTCCGTTGGGGAAATGCCGCAAATCAAAGCCTCCTTCTTGAGCTTCCCAGCGGAAATACATACGAGGGAAGAGGCTGAGAACGGCGTCATCAGGAAATAGTAGTCCTAGTCCTCTCTCTCCCCCTCTCCTCTCTCCTCTCTCTCTCTCATGCCCAGCCCCACTCGCCATCAAGCCAAGGTCATCGCTCTCTTTCAATGTCACCTTTGCACCCCATTCCTTTCCCCTCCCAGTTCCCCGACTAACCTTTCCCTCCGCTACGTAACGCTGCCATGTACCAAATAACCTCTCCCGCGCCGAGGAACTCATGTAACCTCACCAAATATCAACCTTTTCCCCCCTTCCTCCTTATTTCCCTATTTTTTCTCCTTTCCTTACAAAGTTATCCTAACCTTACTGATTATTATGTTTTTCTTTTTCGTGTATCTTCTCCCGTAACACTTCCCTGCACCACGTAACACTCTCTTGCGCCATTCAGCATCTCTAAGTAACACTCGTCCTGCTAACTGCGCCATATAACTACCCTTGCGCCCAGTAACACCTCCTTCCGCCACGTAACACTCTCTTGCGCTATTCAACACCTTTAAGTAACACTCGTCCTGCTAACTGCGTCATGTAACTACCCTTGCGCCCAGTAACACCTCCTTCCGCCACGTAACACTCTCTTGGGCTAAATAACACTCGTCCTGCTTCAAGACACTAACGATAAATACGGGTTTCTCTCCAGCACCCTGACCTGTAGCGTTGAGGATTCTAAGAAGGCTTGCTCGCATCCTCTCGCATTCCTGACATTCTTGCGGAGACTCAGCAGTTCCGGAGCACAGAGAACTCATGGTGACGAGGCACTAGCGTCCTTTGAGCTCCCTCGCCACTCTGAGCCACGGAGCATGACCGCCACTCGCTGCTGCACTGTCACTTTGGAGGCAGGGACGTGTAAAGATTGATAGATAGATAGATGGATAGATAGAGAAATGCGAACAGATGATAGTGCGAAAACGAAAATAATGTACATAACACCATCTTGCAGTACAAAACCAAACCAAACAAAGCCAGAAAGAAATATAGAAATTAACTGAAGCTTCAATCCCTCTCGAGTTACTAAAAAATAAATAAATAAAGGAACAATAGGGCACACACACACACACACACACACACACACACACACACACACACACACACACACACACACACACACACACAGCCGGATACCATAACTTACAATGGTATTTAGGAACACATTACTCTCACCACGACTATTTTCAAAGACCACAGAGACCATCAGCCGAATTCTCAAGAGTGATACCCCTATTCATAATGCAGAAATCGTGTTAACTGACTACTAGAACCATAAACAAACCCTTCAAACGTATGTACACCTTCAAGTGGAGCCCTTTAAATGTAGTAGAGGCGCAAGGAAGAAGTATTTCATGATATAACACTCAACTAGACGCTTTCTGCTGCTGTTGCTGTTGCATGACGGACGGGATGGCGTGCCTTTCTTTTCTTGCGACTTGTCATGCTGAGAGAGACAAGCAGACCAATGGATGCGTGAAGGCTGCTGACTTCTTCTCATGGACGCTTCTGAGACTCCTTACTTGGTCTGAGTGATACTAGAGGTAATGGAATGTGTGTGTGTGTGTGTGTGTGTGTGTGTGTGTGTGTGTGTGTGTGTTTTGGCCATCCACAGGGTAAAAGGAAGAGGAAGGGAGGAGAAAGAGGAGGAAGAAAAGGATGGTGGTTTGAAAGAAGAATGAGGAGCAAGAGGAGGAGGAGCAGGAGGAGGAAGCTGAAGAAACCAATTTGTATTATATCATCTCCCACTCTGACCATAAACAAGCACCAGAGAGAGAGAGAGAGAGAGAATGTTCGCAACAGAAAAACACACACACACACACACACACACACACACACACACACACACACACACACACACACACACACACACACACACACACACACACACACACACACGAGGTCGGAAGTCTATTCTCAAAGGTTCTCTCTTCTCTATCTCGACTGCTATTGACGTATATGAGTTGTGTACTGAAAGCCACTATAGTTTTTCAAAATATTCTTAAGATTCTAGTCACAGATTAACAAATATTCATGCACCGTCAATATGGAAACACACACACACACACACACACACACACACACACACACACACACACACACACACACACACACACACACACACACACACACACACACACAGGACAACTAAAACTAATAACCTCTGTGGCGTATAAAATATAGTCTATCTGAGAGAACAAAGCGGAAATACAGAGCAATGCACGAGGAAAGAAAGACAGAAAGGATAAGGAGTTTGGCTTGCATGGAAATGGAAGGAAGAAGGGTTAAAGAGCGTCTTCCTGCTTGGGATGAGAGGTGGAACAGAGATCTCTTCCTGCCGTGGTGGGAAGAGTCGGGGTAAAGACCTTTCTCTGCAGGCAGGGGGGAGTGGAAAACATCCCTTCCTGTGTGAGAGGAAGAGTAGACGGAAAAGACCTCTTCCTGCTTAAGGGATTATGAAGCAGAAAGTATAATAGAGAGAAGAACCGAAAAAAAAGATCTAAGTGGGAGGACTTGATAGAAAACGAGACAAAGACTGGGAGGAGTACAGAACAGCAGTTTCTTTCCACGTTGAGGAAGATAATAAAAAAAAAAGCCTTTTGCGTTGCACAGAAGAGAGGACAACCATCTCTTCTTGTGCGGTACTAGATGGGACAAAGACCTAGCCGTATGTGGGATGGTTGGTGGGACAAAGACCTCTGCCTGCGTGGTGCTGAGTGTAGGACAAAGACCCTTCTCTTTGTGGCTGGCGGGCGGGAACAGAGCTGTGCGAGGCTCAAGAGTAACAGAACGATGACCTCAGTGCTTGCTTGTGTAGGGTAGAAAGACTATAACTGTATGACTGGTAATTGGTGACTGTGTCTAAGAACGCCCTTAACCCCTCCAGTACCAGGACGCGTTTTCATATTTATTCTGGTTACTATATAGCGATTTTGTACAGCTTCAGAAACTTATGTAGGGGATTAAAATAGTGAAGACTTTGGTCATTAATCTTCTGACCTCCATAGACGCTTCCTAATGTGGATAAAACAGTCTAATGACACCAAAACTCAATGCAAAAAATGAGCCCCAGTACTGAAGGGGTTAAACGCTTACTCATTCCTCTCCCGCTTCCCTCTCTCTCTCTCTCTACGGGTGGATTGTAGCCAGCTCTGCGACGTAGTTGAGGTAGACACACAGACAGAGAGGGAGGGAAGGGAGAAGGCGAAGAAGAAAACCTAGGGTCATGCCTTCCAGAGATGTGATCGCTTTAGTGACTTGCAAGAGGTTCTAACACTATACTTGCGGTTGTTCCCCCAATACTACCACCATCATCTCACTCCTCCTCCTCCTCCTCTTCCTCTTCCTCCTACGCCTTGTTCTTCTTTGCCTCCTCCTCCTCCTCCTCCTCCTCCTCCTCCTCCTCCTCCTCCTCCTCCTCCTTCTCTTTCTCTCGTGCCCTAAAATATGTCTTGTTAATGCAGTTGTTGTGTTGCGTCTGTTGTTGTTGCTAACCTCGTACATATGTTATTCGTGGTATGCTGTCTTGTTTTTGTCCGTGTCTTCCACCCTCGTGCTTTGTGTGTGTGTGTGTGTGTGTGTGTGTGTGTGTGTGTTTATCAAGCTGCTGTCAGATGAAGAAGGACAGTGAATGGGCTGCTAAGGAAGATGAGTTGAGGAATGCGCTTGCTTACAGTCTCTCTCTCTCTCTCTCTCTCTCTCTCTCTCTCTCTCTCTCTCTCTCTCTCTCTCTCTCTCTCTCTCTCTCTCTCTCTCTCTCTCTCTCTCTCTCTCTCTCTCTCTCTCTCTCTCTCTCTCTCTCTCTCTCTCTCTCTCTCTCTCTCTCTCTCTCTCTCTCTCTCTCTCTCTCTCTCTCTCTCTCTCTCTCTCTCTCTCTCTCTCTCTCTCTCTCTCTCTCTCTCTCTCTCTCTCTCTCTCTCTCTCTCTCTCTCTCTCTTCTCTCTCTCTCTCTCTCTCTCTCTCTCTCTCTCTCTCTCCATGTCCGGTCACGCGCTGTTTTGCTTCGTTACCTAACATGAATTTCAAATTATGTACTTAAGCTGCAGACCTGTGGGAGCCTCGGACACACACACACACACACACACACACACACACACTCTCTCTCTCTCTCTCTCTCTCTCTCTCTCTCTCTCTCTCTCTGCGGTATTTTCGGGTATTTTCGTGACCTGTCCCGGGCGTGGCCACCAAAGGGAGTATCCATTTGCACGTTCGTTATTTCCCGGCGTACGTGTTTACATACGAGTAGCGTGGAAATGCCTCGTAGCAGGATCTCTTAAGGAATGTCCCTTTTATATTCCCTTTGACTTGGTATTGTACGTCTAACCCCTTCTGTACCATGACGCGTTTCCATATTCATTCTGCTTACTATTTGGTTATTTTATACAGCTTCGGAAATTTATGTGGGGATTAAAATAGTGAAGGCTCTGGCCATTAATCTTCTGACCTCCATAGACCCTTCCTAATGGCAATAAAATGGTTTAGTTGTATACAAATCTTAAAGTAAAAATGTGTCCTAGTGTTGAAGGTAAGGAGATGATTGTAGTGACAATTTATACTCTTGTTTGGTGTTTACGTGTGTGTGTGTGTGTGTGTGTGTGTGTGTGTGTGTGTGTGTGTGTGTGTGTGTGTGTGTGTGTGTGTGTGATATAGAAATTTGCCTTGGATAGCGTTTCGTTCACAGCAAAAAGTTACTAAAAGTTGTGTTATTGAAAGATGTATCTGTAGCATGTATTTGATATAGAAATTTGTCATGGTTAGCGTTTGGTTCATAAAAAAAGAGTTACTGGAAGTTGTGTTTTTGAAAGAAGTATCTGTGAAAGTATTTTGTAGTACTGCAAGAAATACGTACATTACAACTCACATGCTTGCTTTCTCTATGCACAAACTCACGAAACTAGAGAGAGAGAGAGAGAGAGAGAGAGAGAGAGAGAGAGAGAGAGAGAGAATAAAGAAGACTGTTTGCCAAAATGATAGAGGAATGAAAAATCTGCTTCATCCGTCGTTTTTTTCGCTCTTACAGTCCAATGATCTTAACCTCTTCAATATTGAGACGTATATTTATTTTGACTTTTGGGTATGATTAGACGATTTTATTTGCATTAGGAAGGATCAAAAAAATTAATGGCCACAGTCTTTAGTATTGTAATCCCAACATAATGATCTTGAAACTGTTTAAAGTCGCCAAATAGTAACCAGAATGAATATGAAAACACCTCCTGGTACTGAAGAGATGAAGATAACGGAGAATAGAAAGTTTTATTTGTATTTTTCAGGCTACATAACTAATAATTAGGCAGTTGAATAAGAAGAGTATGAATAATATGGAGAGAATGTAAAAATAATGCCAGATAATGAAATAATTCGAAATCCTTACATGTAAACTCTTCCGGATGAGAGATGGGGGCAGAATGACGCGCGATGGAACCCACTACGCAGCCACAAGCCATTAAAAACAGTATTTATGACGTTATCAGATGATCTTTTAATTATACCTTTCCGAGTTTAGTCTCTGATAAGACTGAATGTATATATGTTATGTGTTACGTCTGTTGATAAGGCCACAGAGGAGTAGATCTTCATAAGTGTGAGAAGTTCAGTGTCCTCTCGGCTTTCCTCTCTTCTTTTTTCTTCTCTTTTTGTAACGTAAAGGAGAACAGCCCATGGATGTAAAAAGAGAGATGAAAAAAAAGACCCTCTTCATTGCAGTTTCCCCAAGAGGATGAGTAGAAAAGACTTATTATCCAGCTGATCAATTTCTTCTACCCTTTTTTGCTATTTGTTTTCCATCCCACACTATTATTTTCCCCTTAGTGTTCTTCTACTTCTTATTTTTCTTCACTTACCTTATTTCCAGGGAGGACTTAAACACTCAGAATACCTCCTATGTGCACTTCATTAGGTATCCCTTATTCGCCTCTTAGCGTAATTTAGAATCATTCGAAGATGAAACACAGAATCAGGAAAAGAGCGCCAGAGTTTACCAGTGGGAGGAATGAGTGAAGGTACTGAATAATTAACTCTTGCTTTTGTTAAGGTGGACAGAACACTGGGAGAGAGAGAGCACGGTGAGTCTTGTGCTATTTATTAACTTGTTTTCTCTCTTTTCTTCTTCAGGAATGGACTGCCGGCGATACTGTCATGGAGAAACAGAACAAGAAAACCCTTCTACCATCACTGGAATTTCTAAGGTATTTGGCTTTATGTTTTGTACTAGGGAGAGAACAGTGAAGGCAGATTCAACTCATCCTGGGCCTTACTGATCACTGGCAACGTGTCTAAGTGTCCGTCTCGTGCTTGCCTTGAGTGCCCCGTCATTGGTTCAGTCCCCGGCGCCGACCTCTCTTAGCCAGCCAACTCATCCCTCCGTCATATTGCTTCCTCAGTGTTTCCATGGTGATTCAACGCGGGAATTACGTGTATATATACTTTAGCTGTTTTCTTAGTCTTTTTTTTTTTTTTTTTTTTTTGTATTTTAACATCGTTCAGTCGTAACCAGAGAGTAAATGGGGTAAGCACTGGCGCCAGGGTTAATGTAACACCTTAGCCCTTGACAGCAAACAGTAAACATTTCCCAACGTGGCACACTTTTCTCCTCGTGTCAGGTTGATGGTGGCTCCTGCGCTCGTATTCAGAAACGTCTTCCCTTCTCACTGCGACAATTTTCCAAGACCTCAGAGACAACTAGCCGGATTTTCAAGACAGTTTCTCCTTTTAATAGACTAGATATCTTGCCAATCTATCACCAGAACCATAAAAATAATCTTAAAAACACGAATATCTTCAAGTAGAGCCTTTAGAAAGCAGTGATGGCAAGAGAGCAAAGCGTTTCAGAATACGAGCCCTGCAGTCATGGATAAGATAACATTAAACATATCCTTTTTGTTACTTCTCGTACATAAAAGTTTCAACTCATATTAACTTTTCAGCTCATGCGGGTTATAGTTCCAGTTACAATATACAACAGTGCTTGCCTTACATGGAAAACAGCGAAACGTGAGGCTGGAATCTAGTAGTGGAAATATTGTAGTTTGACGTCACGCTTCTTGCTTTATTTATTTTGTGAGGACTCGTGCACTTGTATATATCATCAGTGGGGAGTCCCTGCCAGGGTTACTGAGGCCACCGTGAAGGACAAATGTGACTTGAAAGTGGCAGACGCTGGACATTAGAATAAACAGATCGTATTGCGAGGATAGACACACTAAAGAGGAGTTCTGTTGCAAAGTGGAGGTTGGCACGAGACATTTTGATCAACAGAGTGCATTGTATCGACAGATGTAGCAAAGTAAGGACAAACGTGACTTGAAGGAGGCAGACGAGGGACATTAGGATAAACAGATCATATTGCGAGGATGGACATAGTAAAGAGGAGTTCCGTAGCAAAGTTCAGGTCAACACGAAACATTTTAATCAACAGAGTGCATCGTATCGACAGATGCAGCAAAGTACGGTTCTGCCAGAAAACAAAGGTAGACATGTCGCATTACCTCTCACTGTGTCTCTAATACAAGAATTAACCAGTACTCTCAATCATTCATATCTTTCTCTGGTAAGCTGTGGAATCCCTGCTTGTGTCTGTATTTCCAGCTTCCTATGACGTGACTTCATTTAAGAGGCAGGTTTCAAGACATTTATTCCTGTCGTTTGGCTAACCCTTCTGATCTTTAAGGGGGACTGACAACTAAGCGGACCTTTTTTTTATCTTTTTTTTCTTGATCCTGGACAGTTTTTCCCTCTTACATAAAAAATAAATGGAAATAGATAAAGTTGAATTATGCTGCACATTGAAGCTTGGCACGAGACATAGTGATAAACAGGTTATATTAAGAAGATAAATAAAAGAATGAATTTGTACTGCAAAGGTGACTTCTACCTAGATATCATCACATAAACAGCTGATATTGTGAAGGAGGAGGCTCTAAAAGTTATGTTGCTAATTACAGGTACCCCAAGTCATTAGGAAAAAAAATATATTGCATTGTGGAGACAGACATGATCAAGAGGAAACTAACGATAAATGCAGCAACGAGTACCATTTTTAATTAATAACCAAAACGTATCGACATGTCTTGCGTCATCTTCAGTGATCTAAAACGAAGAAAAATAAAACATATTAATATAAAAGCACAAAAGGTTAAAATAATGACAAAATACAAGCTTGAGAAATAAAAGTTAAACGTATCTGGAGACGAACCCGACACATTGACACAAACAGAATACATAATAAGCGACAATGGAGTTAAATATTGACATGTGCCACAAGGTAAGGACGGGCATCAAACATAATGACAAACACCTTTACAAAGAGAGAAGCGTTAAAAACAGTCACCTTCCACAAAGTCAATACAAGAGGCAGGGATAAACGTGGCTAGACTATAAAACCTATTGCACCAAAATAAACTTAAGGACTCAGAAGGCACCAATCAATTTAACAAGCAGGTTGGATTACAAAAATGAACAGGTTACAGGAGAGTTATGCAGCAAGTTAACAAGACTCACCCAATATTGAAGTAGGAAAAACAAAACTTATTGCGAGGGAGAAAGAGAGTGATAAGGCGGGGAACGTATTATAATATAGATACACGATAATATGAAAACACACACATCAGGAAAAAAAAAAATGTTTTAACCCCTTCAATACCGAGACACATTTTTACCTTGAGATTTGCGTGCGATTAGACCATTTTATTGACATTAGCAAAAGTCTATGGATGTCAGAAGATTAATGGCTACAGTCTTCACTATTTTAATCCCCCACATAAGTTTATGAAGCTGTATAAAATCACCGAATAGTAACCAGAATGAATAGGGAAACGCGTCATGGTGCTGGAAGGGTTAAAGACATTAGGTGGGAAAATAATCCGGTGCAGAGTGGTAGTAGATACAGGACACTGATAGGAAGTTTGCATTACGTAAGTGAACGCACTGAAATAATAATGTTCTCTCCTATAGCAATGATAGGATAATGGTCTATATTCAGAAACGCTTTAATCTATAACCACGACTATTTTCCAAGGCCACAGATATGATTAGCGGGGTTTTCAAGAGTGTTTCTCCAGTAGACAGTGTAGAAATTTTGTCAATCTGCCTCTAGAACGGTAAAAACACCTTAAAAAACTCGTGTAAATTTAGATAGAGCCTAGTAGTGGAAGTGAAGCTCAGAAGTGCTTGAAAATACGAGCCAATGTGCCGTGATGGTAGGCCACGTTGCCGTTTATCTGCGCTGGAATATTACGATGATTTAAAAGACATTGTTGTAGGAAGGACTCGAGGAACGTAAATTATAATGTGATACTAAAAGGAAGAGTCATTATTTTATGTTGACTCCTGCATCACCACCACTATATTCCTCCTCCTCCTCCTCCTCCTCCTCCTCCTCACCATCATTATGCAAATGTGATGCTTCTGTTACTTTATGCAAATCAGAGTCCGCTTTTATTTATTGTTCTATTGAAAGAGATAAAAGTTTCTGCTGCTTCTTCATGCGGTGAGATGAGAGACAGAGGGAGACAGAGACGAGAGAGGAGACTTATATGCATGGACTCTCTCGACTTCATTCATGTTTCTCCGTCTCGCAAACTTAGTGTCTTGCCAATTCAATCTGAAGTCATTTGAGCAAAGAAGGATTGGTGGATAGTTTGGGTTCTTTCTTACGTAACTTGTTTAGTTCTCTCTCTCTCTCTCTCTCTCTCTCTCTCTCTCTCTCTCTCTCTCTCTCTCTCTCTCTCTCTCTCTCTCTCTCTCTCTCTCTCTCTCTCTCTCTCTCTCTCTCTCTCTCTCTCTCTCTCTCTCTCTCTCTCTCTCTCTCTCACTGCTTTAGGGCGTTATATGGAGCAAAGTAGCGCGTCTAAGGACCGTATTCTGAAATGCTTTGCTCTCTCACCATCACTACTTTCCAAAGGCTCTGGTTTAAGAGAGTGAAATTTTTATGAGTATTTTTAAGGTTCTGGTGATCGATTGGCAAGATTTCTGGTATATCATAAGGAGGAAGACTTTTTGAAAACCTGGCTAGTTGTTTCTGTGGCCTTGCGAAATTGTCGTGGTGAGAGAGCAAGGAATTTTTAATATGGGTGTAATTTATAGGAAGAAGTGGCGAGGTATTGGTGCAGTCCCGCGGTACACTCTGCATCGCTAATTACTAAGTCTAAAGGGGAAAGCCTACTAGAATTTTGCTCCTACTCTCAATCCTTCTTCGGTGCTTGCACTTCTTATTTTATTTGGTCCGTTGCTCCTTCTTGTTTTTCTGGCTCTCTGTCTGTCTATTTGTGTATCTGTCCATCTCTGTTTATTGTGTGTCTGTATGTCTCTCTGTGTCAACGTGTCAATTTTCTACCTGTCTTTCTAGCTTTCCCTCTGCTTGTTTGTCCTTCTATTCATTAATCTCGCTTTTTACCAAGTTAGCTGTCTTCCAGTCTGTCTAACTGTCTGTCTACCTTTTTTATGCAAGAGGGAAACTAGTCAAGGGCAACAAAAGATTAAAAAAAAATACTCACTTGAAATGCAAGTTCCCTAATTGGTAAAGAGTTAGCCAAAAGACAGAGACAAATGTTATGAAACCTCCCTCTTAAAAGAAGTCAGGTCGTAGGAAGATGGAAATACAGAAGCAGACAGGGAGTTCCAGAGTTTACCAGAGAAAGGTATGAATGATTGAGAATACTGGTTAACTCTTGTATTATTGCTTACATACATGCCTACCCACCTCTCTACCTACCTATCTGTCTGACTGACTATCTTTCTACCTGTCTAATTGTCCAAATATATGTTTATCTACCTGTACATTCTATTATATACCCACAGTACCTTTATCTACACCACCTCACTACTTCTCTACACCTCTACATTTGCTCCCTAATTTTGGCTAACCCCTCTTATCTTTTAGAGAACTAGCACTCAAGTGGTCTTTTTTTTAACATTGTGTTGCCCTTAACTGGCCTTCTCTCTTACTTAAAAAAAATAATAAACCTACTTTTCTATTCCTATACTGCTCTTCCTATCCCAGTTCCTCGCCGCTCCCTGCACGCACGCCGCCTCTACTCTTAATGATACACGCAAGCAGACACGCACGGTTACAGTATCTTTCTACAGGATCAATATTAGTCCGTGAGGGGATCGCCAGCCGGACAGTACGAGAGACACGCGAAGCTCCGAGGTCGCTGTCGTGTAAGTGGGAACGAAGCTGAAGGTACAGAATTGAGTCATTGATTGAGAAAAGTAAAGTTGGATGAGGTTGGGGAGTGAAATTAAGTTGAGCGAGAGAGAGAGAGAGAGAGAGAGAGAGAGAGAGGAAGAGAGATATAATTGTCAGGTGTACTTTTAGTGATCTATTTTCCCATTCTCTCTCTCTCTCTCTCTCTCTCTCTCTCTCTCTCTCTCTCTCTCTCTCTCTCTCTCTCTCTCTCTCTCTCTCTCTCTCTCTCTCTCTCTCTCTCTCTCTCTCTCTCTCTCTCTCTCTCTCTCTCTCTCTATATATATATATATATATATATATATATATATATATATATATATATATATATATATATATATATATTTCTAGCTGCAGTTGTGTGTTTATTTATTTATTTTTTTTATCAAAGTATTGTCAGTGTTGTTTTTTTGGAGAAGCAGCAGAGAATAGATTTTTTTGGCTATATTTTTGCCTTGGTGTGTGTGTGTGTGTGTGTGTGTGTGTGTGTGTGTGTGTGTGTGTGTGTGTGTGTGTGTGTGTGTGTGTGTGTGTGTACGAAAGTAATCCTTGTTGCGTAATTTTTTTTTTTTTTTACATCGCGTCCAGTCCTCACCAATTCTTGTTTTTTTTTATACTTTTCCTTTTTTTTTTTTTTTAGTTTGGTGAAATGTTTTGTTTGTCGTAATAATTTCACCATTTTTTTATCTTTTTTTTCTGGCGTTCTTGGTCTATTTATATATTTTTTTTCTTCTCGTCCTTATTTTTGTGTGGCTTAACCTTAGCGTTTACAATTATCTTCGTGTGTGTGTGTGTGTGTGTGTGTGTGTGTGTGTGTGTGTGTGTGTGTGTGTGTGTGTGTGTGTGTGTGTGTGTGTGTGTTATTATTTGTTTTTGTTTTTCTATTTTTTTTCTATTTTTTTCATCTGTTGATTTTATACATATATACACACACACCTCTCTATTTCCTTTCTTTTTTTTCCCATGATATTGCGTCCTCGGCATATATTTTTACCACACTTTTTTTGTACGCCATAGAAACACACCTTTTTCTTTATTTCATTTCTATTTTTCTGTGGTGTATCTTTTATATTTCATCTTACGTATATTTTTCAATTTTCGTCAAATAATTTCGCGGCACATTTATATCCCCTGGGACACATCGCATCCTTTCCACAACACATTTATTTCCCTTCCTGTTTTCCTTTCACTTCTTGTTCATCATTGAAAATTATGGCTCGTTTAGCCTTTTGTTTTTCTTCACTTCCTGCAGCGCCTTCGTCAGTAGGACTCGTTTCGCTGACTATTGAGCTTCACAGTGTTTGCTTCGATGCTCATAATGTTCAAGGCCTGTGTGTGTGTGTCTGTATATCTGTGAGTGTGTGTGTGTGTGTGTGTGTGTGTGTGTGTGTAAGAGAGTGATGCTGTCAATACCCCATCAGCATCAGTAAGACGAATGTAGCCGCAGGTTGCTATATTTGGAATTGGCTTTTCCTCTTCTCAAAAGGTCAAGGTAGTACACATAAATACTTGCCTACGCCGCAACCCTGACATTGTGTTCTTGTTCTCTCTCTCTCTCTCTCTCTCTCTCTCTCTCTCTTGCTGCCTTACGAAAATACCGGTGATGCTAAACAGACCAGCATTCGAATTCTCAAACACTTTTCTGCTTCACTCTCACTATTTCAAAAAGTTTTATTTAAATTTACACAAGTTTTTTTAAGGTGTTTTCATGGCTTTAGAGGTCAAGTGACAAGATTTTTACATTTTTAACTGGAGAAACACCCTACAAAATCCCGCTAATCATCTCTGTGGCATTTGGAAAACTGTCATGGTGAAAGAGCAGAGCGTTTCTGAATACGGATCCAGGACAGAAAAAGAACATGGACCACTCAAGGAACGAACTTTGAGGACTTTTATCAGCTGTGTCAATCAGTGTCAGGCTCATCAGAGGTGGTGACGAGAAGACGCAAGATGAAGCAGCGAAGTTCTTAAGATCAGTAGCGTGAATGGAACCAGAAATAATGGGTTTAGACATGAAAAAATCAGGTTTAGGAAAGAAATGGAAGAAACTGGTTTTCGAGTGGATTATGAGTGGAATAGACTCAGTGGTCATGTTGTTAGTGCTGAGTCAATAGAAAGCTTTAAAAGAAGATTAGATAAATTTATTAATGCGATGATAGATGGAATTAGGAAGCTTTTCTCATACAGGGACTGCCACGTGTAGACCTGACAGCCTCTTGCAGATTCCCTCTTTACTTACGTTCTTAAGTTCTTTTTTATTTATCCGGCAAAACATCTTCACAGGGAATCATGGCCAACCCCACCACAGCACCGCACACACTTCTTCCTTTTTACCACCACCACTAGCATTATGATAACCACCACCATCATCCTAACCATTACAGCGTTATTACTATGACTACTACCAACTGATTAAGAGCACCCATCACCCTTTTCCATCGCTGCTACTTTCATCATCAATCATCCTCGCCTAAAAACGCCTATTACTACTGTGTGAATTATTACAGGCCCGTACTCTATCACCTCTCCACAAACGCTTTACCCTTAAAACGTAGTGAAGAAAAAGGCATTTGACAAGCCATACTGTCCCGGCGGAGAGGCAGAAAGAGAAAACAGTACACGTATCTTTGGTGTCAATTAGCAAGAGGAGACTGAAAATAGCACAGCAGGCGACAAAACAAGATGTGTGATAGGGCAGGGACTAATAAGTGATGAGGTTACGAGATGCGACGAAGGAAATGGAGGTGGGGAGACTGGAGGAATCTGGGAGAGGAGGGAATGAAGAGAGACGGATTAGAAGGATGGTAGATGAAAGTATACAAAAGGTAACAGGAAGGAAAGGAGAACAGGGGACTCTGCAGAGGGATGGACATGAAAGATGGACGTTGGAGGGAGGGAATTTCAAGGATGTGAGGGAAAAGAAGGAGCATGTGAAGGTGGAGTGGTGAGGGAAAGGGGAACAGGGGAAGGGGTATGAGGTATTTTATGAACATATTGGCAGGTGTGGACACTTAATGGGTAGGGGGAGTGTGGGAGTGGGAGGAGAGTGAGGATGGATCGTGACGGAATTGTTGTTATTGTTATTATTTTTGTTATTATTATTATTATTATTATTATTATTATTATTATTATTATTATTATTATTATTGGGAAAAGATAACTATTAGTATTTCTTTATTTTCTTGATGTATGTGTGTGTGTGTGTGTGTGTGTGTGTGTGAGAGAGAGAGAGAGAGAGAGAGAGAGAGAGAGAGAGAGAGAGAGAGAGAGAGAGAGAGAGAGAGAGAGAAACAGTGAGAGAGAGATGAGGAAGAAGCCAACCCAACAATGAAAATCTTATCGTTCTTGGGATAATTAATAATTTATGTAAAACCGCAAAGTTACGTGATCCGGTAAGAGAGAGAGAGAGAGAGAGAGAGAGAGAGAGAGAGAGAGAGAGAGAGAGAGAGAGAGAGAGAGAGAGAGAGAGAGAGAGAGAGAGAGAGAGAGAGAGAGAGAGAGAGAGAGAGAGAGAGAGAGAGAGAGAGAGAGAGAGAGAGAGAGAGAGAACCCGATGATACTTTTAATTGTACTTTCATCGATTCTGATTACAAAACAAAAGAGAAAGAATAGTTCTCAATAACATCAACTGACTTTCACCTCCTCCTCCTCCTCCTCCTCCTCCACCTTCCCTTTGCCTCTATTTACCTCTCTTCTCTGCCTCCCACGACACTCATATATTATACAGTCACGTGTTACTGTATAATTGCAGCTACAGGTGTTCGTACCAACTGTCGCTGCCAATTTCATCCCGAACACTTGCCATTCAGCCTGCTTGTTTCTATATGTGCAACGCAGGGTTAGTGATGGAAGTCTTGGGGTGGGTCGCGGTCTGAAAATTGAGACCAAGCCTGCTGGTGGGAAAGTGAAACGTGTGAGTTAAGAATAGCGAGCGTGGTCTACTTCTTCGTCCAGTGTGATTCCTTCCGCGGCTCATGTTCCAACTTGTTCCAGCTGGAGGGACTGGATGAGTTGCGCACCACTGGAGGATAAATGCGCATTACTTTCATGTTTGTACTTGCAGCATTGGGAGTCACAGCAACGCACAACAGGGAACAATGCTCATTTTTCTTTATAACACTCCTCTGGGAAGATGAATTAAGTCATGTGATTAAAGCATGTGAGGAGGAAGGGAAGGATGAGGCAGGGAAGTTGAAAGGTTAATAGGTTCACTCGAGAGGAAAGCGCATAGTCTGACTCATCGGTATACGCCTAGAGAGGTTATCCTGTTAAATGAAATAAATGCTTGATAATTCGATTGCTGATTGCCCGACACGCCGCCTCATTTGACCAATTACATAATTATATAGAAGAGCTGATAGTAAACAAAACTAATTATATAAGTATAGACATTATTTTGTTACATATATTACTATTTCTGGTTTCTTTCAACACAATATTCTACACCTGCATCACAACATTAAGTTTAAAGAGCCACAATATTTGCCAAAGTAATAAGCTACCGTGGGGGGGGAAACATTGATCTCTGCGTGCTTCTTGTAACCATTTCCATTTCACTCGTGCTCATATTTTGGTCAGAGCGGCAACCTGACACCCAGCATCTCTGCGATCATCGTGATGCGACAGAACTAAACGCTGCACGACAGAAAGCGAGGAGCGCAACGCATGCTGAAGGATGGCTAGGCATAAAGAAATGAATAGCAGCCGGCCGGTGCGTCTCGTGTTGTTTATCCTTCCGGGACCGCCCACTTCACCTTGGCGAGCTGGAAGAGCCACGCGGCGACTAGATCCGTATTCAGAAACGCTTTGCTCTCTCACCACGACTGTCTATCAAAGGCCACAGAGATCCTTAGCCGGGTTCTCAAAAGCTTTTCGCAAATAAACTCCTTCAGTACCGTGGCGTGTTTCCATATTCATTCTGCTTACTATTTGGTGACTTTATATAGCTTCAGAAATTTATGTAGGAAATTAAATTTATCTTCTGATCTCCATACATTTTTCCTAATGTAAATAGAATAATTTAATCGTACATAAATTTCAAGGTAAAAATGTCTTCCAGTATTGAGGAGGTTAATAGTGTAGAAATCTTGTTAATCTAGCTCTAGAATTACAAAAAAACATATGTGAAAATTAATGTAGCTTCAACGAGAGCCTTTTGAAAATAGTGGAGGTGTGTGTCAAAAGTGTTTCAGAATACAAGACTAATGACGACTCTGTGGCAGCACACTGATCCACACTGGAGCGATAAGTCACCCAGCCACTCTGTTGGACTGAGGACTGTGCTCTCTGTAACTGGTATTTGCTTCAACAGGTTGTGGTGTATGTTACTCGAGTTTGGAAAGGTGTTGTTACGATACGAATACCAAAGAATGAGAGAGATACGTTCATAATTCATACTATATACATTTATTAGTTTTTTGATAAACATTCATTATATTTCCTCTAGTTAAAATTACTCCGCATTGTGTGGATATTGTGTGGAAATGGAATACAATAATGTTAGTATGATAACAATAATAATGATAACTGTGGCTCGCATCTCTAAACTCAGACATATAGTTAAAGAAGAGGAGTAAGTGAGCATAACACGTGAAAATTGCAGACAACTAAAGAACAACTTAAAAATTCGATGCTTTAACCCTTGAGTACCATGACGCGCTTTCATAATCATTCTGCTTACTACTTTGCGATTTAATACAGCTTCAGAAACTTATGTGGGGAAATTAAAATAGAGAACAACCTGGCCATTGATCTTTTGACTTCCATAGACCCTTCCTGATGTTAATAAAATCGTTCAATCATACAAAAAAACTCAAGATAAAAATGCGTCCCAGTACTGAAGGGGTTAAGGCGCACGTGACTAAAAAGAAGGTCCAGATTCATGCAAATAAGCGGCCCTGAAGTAACGCAGGGCTTCAGGAGGCTAGGGGTGTGTGTGGAGGGGGGGGGAAACTACGCAGCAGCCAGCAGGTTAATCAAGGGTAATGAGGTGAACTGAGAGAAGTGTCTTTTTCTCTCTCTCTCTCTCTCTCTCTCTCTCTCTCTCTCTCTCTCTCTCTCTCTGGGAGCGTAGACCCCCTCATGAAAAAAACGCATTGTTGGTTATGTTGCTACCTCGAGTGTGTGTGTGTGTGTGTGTGTGTGTGTGTGTGTGTGTGTGCTTGCCTGCTTGTTTGCTTGTTGTTTGCCTGCTTGTCATCTTAAACATTTCCTCGCGTCACATACACACACACACACACACACACACACACACACACACACACACACACACACACAGAGAGAGAGAGAGAGAGAGAGAGAGAGAGAGAGAGAGAGAGAGAGAGAGAGAGAGAGAGAGAGAGAGAGAGAAAAGAGACAGACAGACAGACAGACAGAGACAAACAGAAACAGACACAGAGACACAGACAGAGAAACAGGCAGAGAGACAGACAGAGAGACAAGCAGACACGAGGGAGCAAAAGGCGGGCGTTTAGTGGAAATCTTTAACCTACTGAAGGAACAAAACAAGTCATTATGAGAGAGGCGCGGGACGTGTTTTCTTGTGCCTGAAACGTGAGTCGGCCAACGTCATGTGAGGCCTTGAGATTTTGCTTCCCTGTAATTAACGTGTCGCTGTAGGTCGACCAGAAGTGCGTAGCAGCCCAGAGAGAGAGAGAGAGAGAGAGAGGGTGGGGTCGGATAAGCCTCACAAACTTCCTATCCAAGAACCACGTGTTACTGGATACAGGATACGGTGGCAGTGGTATTAGTAATGGTAGCAGTAGTAGTAGTCTCTCTCTCTCTCTCTCTCTCTCTCTCTCTCTCTCTCTCTCTCTCTCTCTCTCTCTCTCTCTCTCCCTCCTCCTCCCTCCCTCCCTCCCTCCCTCCCTCCCTGTCATTGTCAAATTAATGAGCATTGAAAACAAATAAATGCCCAGAAACA
>NC_059268.1:15266683-15286683 GCF_017591435.1 Portunus trituberculatus | reverse complement strand
CTTGCCCTCCTCCCGATCCTGACAGGCGGCATCAACCTGACCTTCTGAACGCCCCTTACCCTTCAGCTTCTTGGAAAACCGAATAGCCGACCGCCACGCCGAGACCAGTCCACCGCGGGATGAGCGTCGTGCGGCTTCCCAAGACACCTTAGCGAGACAGACCCCATGCCTTCCCCTTCCCGGAGGAGGAGAAAGGGAAAACCCAGTGGATAAATGTTCCTCTTAAGGCGCTCACACTGGCCTCAGGTATCTGCAGATCAGGAGAGAGGAAATAACAGCAATAGCAGCCATATTAGGCGTAACACACATACTGATACACACACACACACACACACACACACACTACTTGCAGCTATTTCCATCTGGGGATATACAAGGTCTGAGCGACGCAGTGTTATGTTACAGTTGTTTCCGCTTCGTCAACATCAACAACGCAATAAATCCTGTTCTGTATGGAGTGTCCCCTCAGGTGCTGCTGGGCTGGGGTGGCCTGAGCTGGGCTGGGCTGGTCTGGGATGGGCTGAAGTCTTGCACGTTCACCACATTGCGTATTCCCTCCTCTCGGATACACTAACAGTCGAACTTTCACCGCTACCTGCCTCCTTTTAGTAACCTTCTCCCCGCCAGCCTTTCCCGACTACCTCTTGTGCGTGTGTCTCCTTGTCGCCCTCGCCTCTTCCTTGTCCTTTTCACCCCCAACGATATCTCTCTGTATTTTTTCCTCATCCTCCCCTCAATCAAGCTTTCACACCACCTGCCTCGACTCAACGCGCTGTATACCTTCCCCTCTCGTCTCCATCCTGTGTCTCTTCGTCTCTTCCTTCTCCTTCTCCTCACATTTTCCCCTGTCTTCCTCACCTCAATTATTCATCCCTTTTTTCCATCCGTCCCCTTGCCGTGCGCAGCTTCAGACCCACCGAAGCATCAACAGCAACACCCTCCACCACCATCACCATCACCACCAGCACCACCAAGCTCTCCTCGCCACGGACAGCTATTATTAGGCTGCCCGCCGACATCTGGGGAACGCATTTGTCCGACCTTGACCCAAAAACACACTCCCGCCGGCCACAGCAGCGGAGGCTCGTGTGTCGGGTGGTGGTGGAGAGTAGAAAGGAAGGTAATAGTTGCCATGATGGAGGGACTGAATAGACAGACGGTGAGATGGTGGGACGGGAGGACTGCCTGCCTGCCAGCGCTTAAGGAAGATGGTGAGAAAAGTGAGAGGGAGAAATTGAAGGGGAGATCGCTGGTTGGTTGGTTGGTGGTGGTGATGGTGGTGGTGGTGGCCGTGATGGAGAGTGAAGGAGGGTACGGTGAAGGGGCTGAGTGAGGAGCATGAAGGGATGTTGCCAAGGGACTGTAAACGCTTCATAAACATGGTGATGGGAGTGAATATTATAGTGATAGCAACGCGGTCGTAAAAAGTAAAAATGAAAAAATAAAGGGATTTTAAGAAAAGTGAAGGGGTGGCGCATTTAGCTAAGAAAGAGTTTACAGGAGACTAGTTATATAAAAAAGGAAGAGAAAAAAAGAGAGTGTGTGAGTGAATGGATGAGGTGGTGAGTGTGAGTAGTGTAATGGAGCAGTGGGAGATATGACTTGTTGTTAATGTTGATAGTCGTAACGAGGCGGCGGTAAGGGCGTGCTAATGGAGGAGAGGAGAGGCTGACGAGGGCGTGGTGGTGATACATGAGAGAGAGAGAGAGAGAGAGAGAGAGAGAGAGAGAGAGAGAGAGAGAGAGAGAGAGAGAGAGAGAGAGAGAGAGAGAGCTGTTTGAGTAGAAAGTAGCTAAAGAAGACAGCCTGGTGGCGGTGGCGAGAAGACAGTCGAGGTTAAGAGGTTGCAGCTTTTCCTTCAAGAACGACCACGGGGTATAATTGACTTTCCGAGGAACCTTGAGAGAGCGCGAGGGTCGAAGTACGCTGACCGGGTGCCTGTCGCCGCCAGCCAGGGCCGCCACCCCTCACTGACAAAGGGCTGCTGTTGCCTCGGGGCTTCCGCCAGTGGGTAGCGAGCCTCTACATCCTTCAAGCGCGGGAAGAAAGGTGCCACGTGGCGGGCGACCGTCTCCCGCCTGGCTGGCTGGCTGGCTGGAGGCGGGCGGTGGGTGGCCATGAGGAAAGTTGACATTAGTTTCTTATTTGTAAAGGAGCCTCATTGTGCTGCATCATCAAAGGTCGGGAGGGAGTAATTACAGGGTAACTCTGGAACTCTCTGCCTGGTTCTCTTTTCCTTGGCCTTTTCTGTGAGATGGAGTGTTTCAAGAGAAGCACCGAGACATCACCGGAACCACGTAAGCTTGGTAAACCCGATCGAATACTTCTGCTAATCAACTCTTAAGGGGAATCGGAAATAAAAAAAACAGGTTCTTTCTCAGTGTTTTTATCCATTTCATCATTTTTTACTCTTAAAGGAAACATAAGTATCTCTGTGTGTCACTTACTATTACAGAAAGTACTTAGTTATCACTTGGCCATCAACTTGAATAGGACAAGGCGTTAGGGACAGCCAGACGACAAAGTACCATGTTCCTCGTTCCCTGAAGTGTTGCTGGTAATGTTGTGCCTCCCCCGGTAATCCCACCTAACACTAAAGCAATGTTTGAAGAGCCTGTAAAAAGTGGAAAGGTGGGCGGCTGTCGGACATAGCACGAGGACAAATAATAATGAGTTCTTGGGGTGCAGGTGTGTCTGGCGCGGCACAACCTGCAATAAAGTTAAGTAAAATAATCACAGCCAGCGCCAAGGTCTGATCGGTTTGAAAAAATAATGAGTATGGTTCGCCTCTCACTGCGCCACCTTCCCTGTGACTCATGCTGCTGCCCAGACCCATCCAGGGCCGTGGTGAGTCAGGGAGGTTACAAGTGTGTGTTTTAATGGCTATGCTAAACTTGGAGGAAAATAAGCGTTAAAAAAATGGAAAGGTATTTATGATTATTCGTTAACCAGAAAATAAAGTGTAGGCGGAACTTTGCTAATGCGCAGGAAGCTTTGTCATAAAGTGTTGCTGGTTGCGCCAAGCAACGCAACACAACGCAGTACAACACGTTGCCAAAAGTATAACTCGAGTTTCTTTTCCTTGTATTTCTTTTTTCTTTTTTTTTTTTTTTTTTTTCTTTTTGTGTTTATACCACTTTGCATGTGGAGGAAAAGAGGAAGATTTAACAACGCTTCTTGATTTCTTCTTTTCTTTACCTGGTGGTCAGTTTGTGCAGGAAAGGACCGGCTGTACCACATCCCATATTTGTCCCTTTTCCTTCTTTCCTGATGCCTAAATATGAACAAGTACTAGGACTGTCAGTGGTGGTGGAGGCCGGCCATTCGCCACCCAGCTAGTCGGTCGCCCAGGCAAGCAGAAGGAGGAAAAAGCAGCAGATAAATGTGTGCAGTAACAACCATAGCCCAGCATGAACACGTTCCCCGGTGCAGGAAAACGTATAAGTCTGTTTGAAGTCGAGTGTCGCGGCGTGAAGTCACGAGGTAATCCATTCGTGGACAAGAGGAAAAAAAAACTAGTTCTCGGAAAATCTAGCGCTTGTGGTCGCCTTATTTTTTTATTTTATTTTATTTATTTATTTATTTATTTTTTTTTTTGCGTTTTGAGCAGCGGCGTCTCTTCCTCCTCCTCCTCCTCCTCCTCCTCCTCCTCCTCCTCCTCCTCCTCCTCCTCCTCCTCCTCCTCCTCCTCCTCCTCTCGTCGGTCGTTCTTATCTGCCGGGGCATCACGTAATCTCGTCGTGTCACTGTTCATCATCATCATTAGTAGCCATTACCGGTTCATTGCGGTTCACAGGATCCTCTCTCATCAAAACTTTCTCTTAGTAGTAGTAGTAGTAGTAGTAGTAGTAGTAGTAGTAATAGTAATAGTAGTAGTAGTAGAAGTAGTATAGTAGTAGTTTTTTTCGGGATTAGTGTCCATTTTTTCATGATACTCTTGGTTTCCCACTCATTCCCACTTCCCTCTTCTGCTTTCTATCTCATTTCTTTCCACTCATCCTCTCTTTCCTCTCTTCCCATCATCGTATTTCTTCCCAGATCTTGTGTCTTTTCCATCTCACGCCTCGAGCACCAAGTTCACGGAAGAAATGAAAGACCAAACCTTCTTATTTTTGTACAGCTTAACTCTATATTAAATCATTTGAGTAGTGCACGCAACAAAAAAATTAAATCACAGCCAGAAGTTTTCAGTATTCAATAAGACCAGTTATTAAGATCATGTGTGTACAGAATGCTTAAAACCTCCTATTTTTTTGTACAGTTTAACGTAATTTTTAAATCCTTTGAGTACTGCATGCAAAATAGATACATGAATAAAAGAACTCACAGCCAGAAGTTTCGTGTATTCAATAAGACCAGTTACTAAGATCATGTGTATACAGAATGTTTAAAACCTCCTATTTTTTGTACAGTTTAACATAATTTTTAAATCCTTTGAGCAGTGCACGCAAAATAGATAAAAGAAATCACAGCCAGAAGTTTCGTGCATTCAGTAAGACCAGTTACTAAGAACATGTATTTACTGAATGCTTAAAACCTCCTTATTTTTGTACAGCTTCACGTCACTTTTAAATCCTGTTAGTAGTGGAAGCAAAAAGTCACAGCCAGAAGTGTCGGTTATCCAACAAAACTAGTCAAGGATAAGCAGTGGATCATCAAGCTAATCAAGACAGCGGACAGGTTACCGAGTACACAGTGAGAGGAAATCTATTTATGCTTGTACCGCATAGCATTTACTTTTACGTCTCACTGCGATGCGGGTACAAAAATTAATAGGTACTTCTTTTTAATGTACTTTTTCTCATTCTTTTCGTGAGGGAATTAACATGAGCACTGTGGGAGAGACAGTGATTTATATTTTTTGTACAAGTCCAATTTTTCAAGTCACAGTACGGAGTTGATACAAAAAATTATTACACTTTTAAAGGACAGTTTTTTTTGTAATTTTTTTGTATTTAGTTTTTGGAAATTAAGCACACGAACACACCAGGATTTGTTGAGAAATTTTCCTTTTGGGGGTTTTCCAGTTTTTTGTTTCATTTTTTCTCTTATTTTTTTGCATTTTTCCATCAGTTTTTTGCTACATGATTTTTTCCGCTGAAAATGTGGTGAAGATTTTTTTTTGTCTCGTTTTTACATTTTTTTTTTTTCATTCATACTTATTTTTCTTTCATGGTCAGGGGAGGCGAGGGAACCAAGTCTGGATTTCCCACGCGAACACACACACACACACACACACACACACACACACACACACACACCTATCAATCATAAAGTAAGCCTCATTTCTCACCTTCATCCTCGTGCTATCAAATTTAAACTGAATTGCTGCGGTAATAAATGAAAATTAAAGTTAATAGGCTGCTTTTATACCTCGATTTTTGCCTCAATTGTTGTTGGCTCATCAATTTTGCTGCTATTTAGTTATCTCTCTCTCTCTCTCTCTCTCTCTCTCTCTCTCTCTCTCTCTCTCTCTCTCTCTCTCTCTCTCTCTCTCTCTCTCTCTCTCTCTCTCTCTCTCTCTCTCTCTCTCTCTCTCTCTCTCTCTCTCTCTCTGTTTCACCGTAAAATACAAACATCAAATGAGAAACAGGCAGACAGACAAACAGACATACAGACAGACAGACAGATAAACAGATGGACATGTAAGATAACAAACAGACGGATACAGAGATAGAGAGGTGCCAAAGATAGACAATCAGAAGCACATACGGAAAGATACAGACACAGACAACATAGACAGGCAGAGGAAAGAGCAGCACGGAACGAAGCTGACAGAAAGAAGAGATGAAAGAAAGTTAAATAGGAAACGGGTATGCCATCAAAGAGAAAATGAACAGAGCAACTTACACATATAGGTCCGGATCCAGAAACGCTTTGCTCTCTCATCACATTTATTTTCAAAGGCCACAGGGATCATTTCCTGGGTTTGCTAGTGTTTTTACGGTTGATAATGTAGAAATCTTGTCAGTCTGCCCCAAGAAGCATAAAACCACCAAGATAAAAACTCGTGTAAATTAAAGTAAAGCCTTATGAAACTAGAGGTGAGGCACAGAAATGTTTGAGAATACGAGCCTTAAGTTAGCCTTACTCACAAATGGATGCACTCTAAACTTTGAAGCGGAGAAAGGCGGAGAAGGCGGCAAGAGGCAAAGAAAACGTGAGTCTCTGGTACTGCAACTGAATATACTACGTAGGGACCCTCGAGAATCTGGAGGCGGCGTAGTGGGGGTCTTTATTCTGGGATGTTCAAGGCAGTGAATGGTCTACGTATTTCTCCTTTGCCTTAGATCTGATCCCTTTTAATGCTGCAGTATCTCTTGTAGGAGGCAGGGAGGGTTATATACGATGAACCTACACGAGGGAAAGGCTGCAAAAAGGAAAGGTATGTAAAGGTGTGTGGCGTCTTTCAGAGTCAAGGTATTGAGGGTATATAGCTAGCTAGTCCTCCTCTTCCTCCTCTTCCTCCTCTTCTTATTCCATCTCCTTCTAGATAATGTAAAGATCGTTTTTTTTCTCTCTCTATCTTTTCCTTCCCCTTCATCTCCTCTTCGTCCTACTGCCTTTGTTGTGTGTGTGTGTGTGTGTGTGTGTGTGTGTGTGTGTGTTATACTTCAGGGATGTTTGTTTCTTTGAAGAGTGTCAATGACTTTTACGATCTTTATCAGTTCGATGTGATCAGCAAAAAATTATCACATTCCTCCTCCTCCTCCTCCTCCTCCTCCTCCTCCTCCTCCTCCTCAATTTTTTCACTATGTAACTTCTTTCGCTGGAGATTGAATGGCATAATTTACAGCAATAAAAAAATAAAAAGCCTTCATTGGACCAACAAGTCTGATACGTAAACTGTTCATTCCTGTGACTGCATGTTTCTCCTCTGCTTCCTCCTTTTCCTCCTCTTCCTCCTCCTCTTCCTCACGCCCCAGGGTGGATGCGTTAGGGAGGATGATGGATGGTTCCCTGCTGGACGCGTGCATGTGTGTGTGTGTGAGCGTGTGTGTGTGTGTGTGTGTGTGTGTGTGTGTGTGTGTGTGTGTGTGTGTGTGTGTGTGTGTGTGTGTGTGTGTGTGTGTATGGCTTGGTTTCCTTCATCAGCATCGGTCGTGCGGCAAAGATGAGGCGGTGGTGAGCATGGTTTCTTTGTGTCAGCTGAAGGCAGTCGAGTGTAAAATCCTGCCCACGTGAAGGGAAGAAAAATAAACTGTAAACAAACAAGTACGTACTCCAGAGAACTCCCGCCGACCGTCTGGCAGATATTGGGCTTGTTTTTTTTTTTTTTTTTTGCTTCACCACGCGAGCATTTCTCTCTCTCTCTCTCTCTCTCTCTCTCTCTCTCTCTCTCTCTGTCGTTAATGTTATTTTTGCACGTAATATGTGTTTCCTGAGGTCATACGCGCTTGAACACACACACACACACACACACACACACACACACACACACACACACACACACACACACACACACACACACACACACACACACATTCCACAACTGTACCCAAGTTCTCTCGTGCTTCAACCCTCATTTCTCCCTCCTGGCCGCCCTTCCTTCCTCCACCCACACTCCTCCCATCCCTATCCTTACCCACCCTCTTTCACCTCCCTCTCTCCACCCACACCCCGTTCCCAATCCCGTCCTCATTCCCCACCCCCACCAACAATCCCTCCCCCTCACACCATTCCATATTTAATCGATCCCCGGAACGCCATCGGAAACACAGTGCCTCCGTGCTGGGGTGAGCCGGGAACACCCCAGCAAGCGGCGCCAGCAGGCCAATTACAATAAATAAATAGGAACAAACGGTGAATTGGCCGGAAACTGAATCATCATTATTATCTAAGCGAAACAATGGACGGAGGAGGAGGTACAGGAGGAGGAAGGACCACGCGTCGGCCGCTGACACGTAATTATCTAAGGGAGTCGCAAGCTAAAGCGGCGCAAAAGGCAGGATGCTATGAGTCTTGGAGCGGGATGGTGGCGGAGAGGCATTGAACCTTCCAAGGTCAGCGGAGAGGTGGTGGTGAGTGAGGACATCTGCCGCGTGGGATGGGATGGCTGGGCAGGGCTGGGCTGGGCTGGGCTGGGTTGGGCTGGGCTGTGTGGCGTTGGTCCGGGGAGGGAAACAACAATGCAAGGAGGACAGACTGGCTGGCCGATTGCATGTTCGGTGCAGCAGTTGGTGGAGGAGTGATTGATTGGCTGCAGGCTGAGTAATGAAGGAAAGAAGGAAGGCAAGTGACGGGCAAGACAGGTTTGTGAAAGAAGAATGCCTGGAGGGAGAGGGTGGCGGGAAGCCTTCAGGTAGTCTTATACTGGAGTAATGTTTTCGATGTAATATACCAGCTGGACTAATTAAGAGAGAGAGAGAGAGAGAGAGAGAGAGAGAGAGAGAGAGAGAGAGAGAGAGAGAGAGTGAAAACGCAGAGGAAGGTCAAACAAGGCTATGCCCTGACCACAGCATGAAAGGTCAGTGGCGGCAGGGTGGTAACAGCAGGAGTACATCGCGCAGGGCCGCGGCGCGCGCCTCGGCCAGCAACACGAGGCACCACAACAAAGAGCGACGCGCAGCGCGCCTGGAACTCCACCAACGGAAATAGCAACAACACACGTGGCCGAACTCGGGAGAGTGGACGGTGGCCCAACGGCCACAAAAACATGGCCATAGCGGCCTGTTACATGCGGCCAGGTGTGTGTGGGAGGGGGGGGGTCAGCGAGGGCAGAGGACACTGAAAAAGTGGACATTACGGGTACTTCCCACCGCCCTTGAATTATAGAAATGCCGGCTCTTTTTTCAGTCAATCATTTAAGTTATTGTTACATGTTTAGTTACAGTTACACCCCCCTCTCTCTCTCCCTATCTATCTATCTATCTGCCTATCTATCTATCTATCTATTTATCTATCTATCTATCTATCTATCTATCTATCTATCTATCTATCTATCTATCTACCTACCAAAACATAATCCAGTTATTTTTTTTCAAATCAGACAAAGCAGGTTAGCAAACATTACAGTGAACAACAACACGCTGGAACAAGAGTCACACTGTACCATCAAACGTCACAGATCTTTGTCCTACAGTGGCAAGGAAACCTAAATTTCACGCGAATTGGACGCGGTGGTGTAAGAGGCAGAGAGGATGCTCGTCTTTACTTATTGAAATGTACCCATTCATACTAATCGAAGTGACATTGTCTTTCTGTCCCTTATATATTGATTCTTATTCTTTGAATGACTCTGCACGGCCCATTTAACCTTGGCCAGCTCACGTCTTTCATTTTTCAGTATGGTCAGTGATGCCTGTAGGAGTGAAAATAGAAGAGGCTTTCTACTTCTTCACACCTGAACACTTTTAAACAGAAAATGCAGTGATACTATTCTTCCAGCCCACCTGACCGTGTCCCTCCAGCAGATTATGATAAGAGAAAAAGTAATCTGGCATAGTTACGGTCTGTCTCAAGTCAATTAACCTGCTGCTCTTGCTCTCAGTGTTTTGCGCCCGTCACTCACTCTCAGGTCTGTTATGGTGCCAGTCTCCTTACGTGACCTGACAGTTGATAGGATTGCTTTTATTTTTAGCGATTGAGGAACTTTAAACTGAGGGACAAATCTGAATGTAGTGGAACTGAATATGGTTTTTCACTTTCACCAGGACGCGTTTCCGTATTCATTCTGCTTGCTATTTGGTGATTTTATACAGCTTCAGAAACTCATGTAGGGCTTAAAATAGTAAAGACTCTGGCCATTAATTTTCTGACCTCCATAGACTCTTCCCAATGCCAATAAAATGGTCTAAGCGTACACAATTCTCAAGGTAAAAATGTGCACCATTAACCTCTTCAGTATTAGGACGCGTTTCCGTATTCATTCTGCTTACTATATGGTGATTTTATACAGCTTCAGAAACTCATGTGGGGAATTAAAATAGTAAAGACTTCATAGACCCTTCCAAATATCAATAAAATGGTCTAATTGTATACAAAATCTCAAGGTAAAAATATGCCCCAGTATTGAAAGGGTTAACTTGTAATGATATTTTAATTAACGCGTGTTTATTCCATCTTCTTAGGGCTAAACAACAAACATCATAGTATTCTCTCTTTCCAAATAAAAATTAAAGGATATTTCTGACAACAAGAGGACAATTTTGAAGCATTTTCACTCTTTGTTTTATGCCAAGACTATTAACCCCTTCAGTGCTATGACGAGTTTCCATATTCATTCTGCTTACTATTTGCTGATTTTATACAGCTTCAGAAATTTGTGTGGGGGATTAAAAAAGTGAAGATTCTGGCTATTAATCTTCCGACCTCCATAGACCGTTCCTAATGTGAATAAAATCGTCTAATCATACTCAAAACTCATGGTAAAAATGTGTCTCAGTACTGAAGGGGTTAATGGTGAAACCGGATGCAGACGGGTATGGAGTGACGTCATCCCATGCATCGGCAGTACAGCGTGACGTCAGGAAGAAGACGGGACTAACCTCTCAGCGCGTTACTGTAGTGTGGGTAACTCTGTGAACTCGTACCAAGGAGAAAAAAAAACGAAAAAAAAAGAAAAAATGTTCTGAGCGACTATCATCTCTTCTAAATGGATGTACTGCTAAGCTCATCTCTCTCTCTCTCTCTCTCTCTCTCTCTCTCTCTCTCTCTCTCTCTCTCTCTCTCTCTCTCTCTCTCTCTCTCTCTCTCTGTCTCTGTGTGTGTGTGTGTGTGTGTGTGTGTGTGTGTGTGTGTGTGTGTGTGTGTGTGTGTGTGTGTGTGTGTGTGTGTTTTACGAGTACAGGTAAAGGGATTTTTTGCAATGCTTATAACACGTAAGAACAATGTCAAAAAAAAAAAAAAATGACAACTGATGAAAACTGACCAGCGCCACGCTTAATATGGAAAAGAAACGCAAAAAAATGAAAAGAAAAAAGAAAATAATATCACGTGTAAAAACAACAACCTTCTGGTGTTGCAAAGAGGCGTCCTGGTAAAACTTCGGCGTGATCTACCGCACCACCACACTCTTCTGCCCGTGCTCGCCTTCCGCACACTATTCCGTTACGCACGTACTGTACATCTATCGTAGGAGCTGAGGTGTGTCCCTGCGGTGAAACATCCCACGCTGAACCTCATAACTTAACCCGCTGCGCATATAGCCCGATAAGGAACAAGCGAAGAGGCCCGAACGTCACCACAAGCAACCTGATGCCCGAGACGCAACGTGATATGCAGGTAGCTGGCCAGAAGAGGCAGACGGGAGGACATCAGGTGTGTGTTGGGAGCACAAACAACCTTGGCGGTGTATCCAAGTGGCATTTCTCCACGAAGGGCACTCGTTTCTCGCCTCTTCCCGCCTCCCTGTCGTTGTATCCTTACGCAAGTGTTTTGTGTAACCCACCGCAGACTGATTCCCGCTTTTAGCTCTCGCCGCTATTACGGGAAGTGTGGTTTTGCTCATGGAGAAGGAAGGAGGAGGGTACGGACGGTCGTGATCCCCCGCTGGCTGTATCCAGTAAGCTTGTTTTTGCATGATCTCTTGAGCAGAAAATCTCACCGAACAGGAACACGTTAATCGCAGTTACAGACGGAGACTTGCTGATCACTTCCATCCACGGGGACAATGAGGGTTTTTTGTCGAGCTTTTGAATTATACGTCTGAGCCAGGTAGACGAAACCCGACCTGATGACCTGATACTGTTGTTTTTGTACATTGTAAAAGGTGCAGCTGTGGCTCATTAACCCCTTCAGTACTGAGACGCATTTTTGTATTGAATTTTGTGTACGATCAGACGATTTTATTGACATTAGGAAGGGTATATGAAGATCAGAAGATTAATGGCCACAGTCTTCACTATTTTATTCCCCCACAAAAATTTCTGAAGCTGTAGAAAATCTCAAAATAGTAACCAGAAGGCATATGGAAATATGTCATGGTACTGAAGAGGTTAAGCGAGAGAGAGAGAGAGAGAGAGAGAGAGAGAGAGAGAGAGAGAGAGACCCGTGATATATTCCTACACGTGTTCTGATAACAATCCCTGTAACACAACAGCAAAATGACTCATAACCCCCGCCGTCGCTGTAAACAACACGTCCATTTGCTCTCTCTTAACTCTTCTCATAACTTCCTCACCACCACCTGCCTTGGCACAGAGAACTAGTGAAGAGTGTAGCAGACTGTAGCAAGCATTCTGGGGCAGGGGAGGCAGCAAAAAATATATGCATGAGAGTAGAAGAAAAAGAAGGAGCTGATGTTTTGTGTGTGTGGATTTGTGCACGGGAATAGAAGAGGCTAGGAAAGGAATAAAAGAAAATATGAAGGAGGAAACTTTAATAATATCTTTAACACTTCATCCCTCCAGAAAAAGATAATAAATGAATTGATATATAAAATGATAATAATAGCAAAAAAAGAAGACCAATCACCTTGTCCAATTCAGGTAGCGAAATACATGTTCTGAATACTGATGAAGAAGGTTATGTTCAACTTATTTAAGGCGAAGGATACCATCAGATGAGACGATTCCTGCTCAGGTGTACATTGCAATTAGCGTGCAGGAAGGACCGCCTCACACTGACACACCTCTGTACTGATTCCCTCCTACGATACACACAGGTGATACGTACATATGAATACATACATAAATATACGCATACATGTGTTCAGTGTAACAGATGACCGATAGTATGTATGTATAAGTGTGTATGTGTGTGTTTACCTAACTGTATTTACCTATGACTGATTTTCTTTCTTTGTTATCTTAATGTTGTGACTTCTTGTCTTATATGTGATAGTGTGTCGCTTCAATACAATTCAACTGCTTTCAAGAGGCTTTAGTTGAAGTGACGCAGGTTTTTAAGAGTGTTTTTATGATTGTATTGACAGATTAACAAGATTTATGCACTGAAGGGAAAAAAAAGCACCCTGAGATTCTTGTATTAGTTTACTATGTGTTACTACTTATAAATCAGATGTGGGGATGATACAGACATTATATATAGATGCTTCAATATCTTATCTTAACTAACAATCGCTCTGAACAAAGTTGAGATATTTTTTATTTGTATCCTAGTGGTAATATAAACCTCTTACACTATTAAAGACCAAAACACAAATTAACTGACCAAAAATCTGTGTCCTTTTAATCTCTTCAGCACCATGACACGTTTTCGTATTTATTCTGGTTCAAAAACATATGTTGAGATTGAAATGCTAAAGACTTTAGCCATTAATCTTTGGACCTCCATAAACGCTTGCTAATGCAAATATAATCGTCTACTCACACCCAAAAATCGAGGTAAAAATGCGTCTCTGTATTGAACTGGGACACGTTTTTACCCTCAGATTTGTGTACTAGACCATTTTATTGACATTAGTAAGGGTCTATGGAGGCCAGAAGAATAATTGCCAGAGTCTTCACTATTTTAACCCCCACATAAGTTTCTAAAGCTGTATAAAATCACCAAACAGTAACAGAAGGAATAGGGAAACACGTCATGGTACTGAAGGGGTTAAAAACAATACACATGGAAGTTCAAAGCCAAAACACTGAAACAGGACACAACAGGAGAGACAGACACAGCAGAGATACAGGAGCAATGCACTCCACAAAAAAGCCATCCCCTTCACCGCCGCCCCCACGCAGCTGGAGCAGAACTGACGGACGTGACTCCCCTCAAGGACGACCTGAAGTGTGTGGTTCCAGACAGACAGACAGACAGGCAGGCAGACGGGCTGACACTGAGACATTCTAGACGATTAGAAAGGCATTTTAATACGGCATGAAATTGTGAGTAAGTAATAATCTATGAGAGAGAGAGAGAGAGAGAGAGAGAGAGAGAGAGAGAGAGAGAGAGAGAGAGAGAGAGAGAGAGAGAGAGAGAATAGACGAACACTCACACACACACACACACACACACACACACACACACACACACACACACACACACACACACACACACACACCGCGTAGTGTAGTGGTTAGCACACTCGACTCACAATCGAGAGGGCCGGGTTCGAGTCCCGGTAAGCGGCGAGGCAAATGTGCAAGCCTCTTAATGTGTGGCCCCTGTTCACCTAGCAGTAAATAGGTACGGGATGTAACTCGAGGGGTTGTGGCCTCGCTTTCCCGGTGTGTGGAGTGTGTTGTGGTCTCAGTCCTACCCGAAGATCGGTCTGTGAGCTCTGAGCTCGCTCCGTAATGGGGAAGACTGGCTGGGTGACCAGCAGGAAACCGAGGTGAATTACACACACAAAGTTAACTTCTCGTTTCCGTTAAAAATCTAATACGTAATTTCTCTCTCTCTCTCTCTCTCTCTCTCTCTCTCTCTCTCTCTCTCTCTCTCTCTCTCTCTCTCTCTCTCATCCTATCAATCTCAATATGAACCTCTACTAAACGCGTCTAGTCTTCCTGTACCAGCCCGCGAGAAGACCGGGCGTTCCCTATATAATGAGGTGTTGGTGCCTCCAGGCTTCTCTTGGGTACGTGCCCGATCGCTAACAAAAACATGATTACATTACGATTACCTCTTGTAGTAGCGGTAGGAGAAGAAGGAGCAGGAGGAGCAGGAGGAGGAGGAGGAGAGTAGTAGTAGTAGTAGTATTTCCTTTATCACAAGTCTTCTGGGTATGTCTCTCTTTCCAAAAACACTTGAGAACTTACATGACAAATATCGGAAGGACATGCCAGGGCTCTCTTGCACACACACACACACACACACACACACACACACACACACACACAAGTCTTTCATTTCCTCTTTCCCTTTCCTCTTCCCCTTACTGATCACGTGTTTTCTTCCCCATTTCCTTTCCCTCTGCCCCATGACCACACCCGGGATTCCCCTTGTCTTCCTCTTTAATGGAGCTCCCTTTCTCTTCTCATTATTGTTGGTATTGCTGTTTGTTTACCTTATATGTGTATTGTGATATTGTGATACGTATTTCCTGAAAGGGCTTTGATCTCTCTCTCTCTCTCTCTCTCTCTCTCTCTCTCTCTCTCTCTCTCTCTCTCTCTCTCTCTCTCTCTCTCTCTCTCTCTCTCTCTCTCTCTCTCTCTCTCTCTCTCTCTCTCTCTGAATAACTGCACAAATCAGGTTATATTTATTTTTGTACGATCTATTCTTAGCATTTTTTTTTATTATAATCTAGTTTTGATTCAAGTTCTAGGCGACTGTATCGATTTGCTTTTGTGCGCCTTCTGTGTGTGTGTGTGTGTGTGTGTGTGTGTGTGTGTGTGTGTGTGTGTGTGTGTGTGTGTGTTTTGCTCCCACGTGGTCAGCCTTGGTGGTGTGTTTTGGTGTTGGTGTGGTCTGGTGTTGTGTATTGGTGTAGTTAGTAAGAAGATGCATGCGTGGTTCTCAGGTGATTTTGGTGTGGTGGTGTGTTGTGGTGGTGTGGTGGTGTGTTTTAGTGTGTATGCTAAATGTAATGGTGTGTGGTGTTTGGTTTGGTGGGTGGTGTGTGATGAGTCTGATATAGATATGGTGTTGTATGGTGTGGCGGTGTGGTGTTGCTGTGGTAGGTGTGGTGTTGCTGTGGTAGGTGTGGTGTGGCATGATTCACCTCCACAAAGAAATATGTAACAAGAGTCACGTGGTGCAGGCATGTGTGTGTGTGTGTGTGTGTGTGTGTGTGTGTGTGTGTGTGTGCGTGTGTGTGTGTGTGTGTCGCCTTCGCTAACCCTTCGGAGCCCCAGGGGTCATCATCCCCTGACCTTGCGGGCGGGCGGGCGGGCGGCCACTCCCCCCACGCCCCTTCACCTGCCTTCCCCCCCCCCCATTCTGCACAGTCTCTCACCGTGTACCCCTGTGTCTGCCCGCGCTCTCCTTCCTCACTCCCTCCTCACACTCCCTCGCACTCACTCCGCGTTATGATCTAATTTATAATACTCTCCCTGGCGGCCTCTCTCAGCAGCCTCTTCCCGCTCTCCCTCGTCCGTTATCTCCGCGGTATTCTTTCCCCCCTTGCTCACTTTCCGATTCACTAAAAATTCCACAGATTCGTTAACGCAAATCTTTTTTTGTGGGTCGTTAATATTTATACATGGGAATGATTGCAGGAGAGACACCCTAATTGCAACCAGGAGTAAGGAAGGGCGCCTTAGTTAGGGCTGGCGGGCACAGGCAGGAGGTCAACAGCCCATGCCCTTCGCGGTCGAGCTGAAGGAGAGACGCTGTCCTAGCAGATTACCCGCGCCGCCACCACCTGCCGCCCACACATAGCTCCTCCTCCTCCTCCTCATCTTCCTCCTTCTCCTCCTCCTCCTCCTCTTGCTGGGCTCCCTTCCCGGCCTTTGTAGCGTGGCGTGGCGGCAGCGTCACCGTAGCCGCCTCCCGCAGGTGTGTTCGTCGCGTGGCAGCTGCCGCCGCCCTGTCCTGGCTCATGACCTTCGCTGGTTCACACACCCGCCCACTCAGCCTGGCTTGTGTATATTAGGAGGAATCTTTTTTTGTTCGTGCTCCAGTGAATGTTTCCATCGTCACGCAACACTGACTCCTGTTTTTTTTTTTTTTTTCGTTTTTCTCTCTTTCTCTGTTACTAATTTACAATTAGTGTACTCACCACAGCAATTGTGTTGATAACCCTTTTTATTAGTGTTGTGTTGTGTGTGTGTGTGTGTGTGTGTGTGTGTGTGTGTGTGTGTGTGTGTGTGGTATAGTCACGCTTACTTTTTCTAAGTTTTCATCTCTCTGTCTTGAATTTAGTATAACGTTGTTGCCTGAATGTCGGCAGTTGTTATTTATCGCCGCAGCATCATCGTCCCTGTAGTTAGGTTTTGCCGCAGCTGCTCTGCTTCCACGGAGTGTGATGCGTGATGGAAGGTCACCAAGCAGCCAATGAGCGAGCCATGTCATGCGGCAGCGCGCTCGTCTTTGTTATGAAGACTGTAATTTCTTGATTTTGTTGTTCTGGACGCGACCCGAGAGCGGCGGCGTCGAGCGAGGCGGCGGCGGCGGTGGTCGCGTGGCAGCTGTTGCCTCCCATACGCCATGGCCTTCGAGGGTTCATAGACTTTTGGGGACAGAACGCCACCTGGCCTATAGGAACCGTCAGTTTTGCATCCGCCTTCTGCAGGTGTGGTGGTCGCGTGGCAGCTGCCGAGCTCTTCATGACCTTCGGAAGTTCAAAGACTCCCCTGATCGAGACGTCGGGCGCCATCTGGCCCAACGACGGGCACGACTTTGTTAAGGTCTTTTCTCAAGGTCGGGGCATCGGTGCGTCAGACGGGCGAGAGGGACGAAGGTGGAGCTGAGACCGCATGGAATTTACGGTATAAGAGTTGGGCGGGGGAGGCGACAGTGGCCGTTGTGGGAGTTTGTGTTGTTGCTCGAACTCGCCCTTTGAGGTCTTGGTTCCATGGCAGGTGGCTGAGGTTGCTCGGCATTTCCGGTATACTGGGGGATGTGTGAAGGGGAAGCGTCACTGTTTGGGAAAGTTTGTCTTGTTACTCGAACTCATCCTCAGACCTTGTACAATGATAAGCGAACGACGAAGTGGTCATATTCGAGTCTTACTGTAAGGGAAGACAGCCAAAGAATCACCTGGAAACATGAGTTGAAGACTTAATGTTACGCTGAGAAGCCATGGAACAGACACGCAACCAACCGAGATGAGTAATGAATGTTAGTAGACGTGCAGTGGGTTCATACTGTTAATAGCTGCACTTAAGAACACAGAAGGATGCAGTACAAGCGAGAAGGTAATTAATTAGTCATTCAGGTGTAGATGTAAAGGAAGAGATTACCCGATAATACCCTCCAGCACCTCTTTGATACGGGCCGCTGGACGAGACTCATAACCATGCAGTCCAAATAACCTTTAGCTCCGTCGGGAATGTCTCTGATAGTAACGACGGCAAAGGAAGCAGACAACCACCGCAAGGCAGACTTTGAGGTCCCGCCACGGCCTTGCTAGTGCCGGAGGGACGTGCTGCTGCAAGATACACTCAACTTAGACGTGTTGATGCCGATGTACCTTGAGATAAACAGACTGGGAAGGCGACAAACATCCTGATAAATTTACTAGCACATATTAGTGACAAACACACACACACACACACACACACACACACACACACACACACACACACACACACACACACACACACACACACACACACACACACACACACACACACTTCCTCTAGTTGCGTGTTATCCTAGAGGCAACAAACACAACTCACGAAGAAGCACGAGGCGTTGAGTCAGCTGATCTTAGGAGGAAAACGGAAATACTCATATGAACAATCAAGTTGTGTGTGTGTGTGTGTGTGTGTGTGTGTGTGTGTGTGTGTGTGTGTGTGAGTCCAAGAAAGGTTTAATAAAGAGCGTAGAGTGGCGTCCTTGCGTCCCACAGATCCAGGAAAAAGTGGTCAGAGAGAGGGAGAGAAAGAGAGACGGAGAGAAAGGTACTGACTCTCTCTCTCTCTCTCTCTCTCTCTCTCTCTCTCTCTCTCTCTCTCTCTCTCTCTCTCTCTCTCTCTCTCTCTCTCTCTCTCTCTCTCTCTCTCTCTCTCTCTCTCTCTCTCTCTCGCATTGATTGACAAGGAAACACACAGACAGAGCTAAGTGCATGACTCCTTTTTATCACCAGCGTGTCAGCATGACGTGGCTGCGTGAGTGTGACTGAGCGGTGAGGGTAGACAGCACGTTACTGACAAGCGACAGGGCAGGGAGCGAAATTATCCTTACCACCAGATCGATTTTTGTATACAGCCCCTTTCATTATCATCATCATCATCATCATCATCATCATCAGTTTGGTTGGTTCCGTTGCAAAGACGAAGGATGGGGTTTATCTTTCCCCTTGTTGTTGTTTTTATAGTTATTTTTGTATTTATGTTAGTGTAACGCGCTTCTATGCAGATAAACAGAAAGAAAAAGGCATCCACTCGTTCTTCAATCGCGTAACTTATAAACAAATTAACGTAACAGAGGAAACATAAATGGAAAGAAAAAATTTAAGTTATATGTGTGATGAGAATAAGTTTGCAACGCGTGGGTGTACAGAGGTAACAGAACTGTGCAGGTGTGTGTGTGTGTGTGTGTGTGTGTGTGTGTGTGTGTGTGTGTGTGTGTGTGTGTGTGTGTGATGCGGTGACTGACATGGAAAAACAAAGAGAAGTGTTTCTAGGAATGAAGCGGAGAGAAGAGATTGAACTTAGGGCATGGTGTTAGGGGTGCTGGTGGCGGTGGTGGTGGGAGTGGTGGTGGTGGTGGTGAGGGAGAGTGTGTTCTTGGTGGTGACGGTTATATTAACTTCCTAAAGCATCCTGTTCTGCCACGTCGTCTTTCTTTTTCTCCTTTTTTTTTTTTTTTTACTTTTCTTCTGTATTCAAATATTTCTGAGTGTTCGTTGTTTCCTCATTTTGTTTTATTATTCTTTTTTTTCAATTCATGTCTCAATGATTTTTTCTCCTAATGTGACTGCAATGTGTGTGTGTGTGTGTGTGTGTGTGTGTGTGTGTGTGTGTGTGTGCGTTTGTATCCGCGTGTATTCTTGACGGATCTGCTCCACAAGAGGAAAAAGGTAACAAGAACATCTTCTAATCTTTACTTTATATGCATCGTCCATTTATTCCGCTTCCTGCTTCCTCCCTGCCGCCGACTTTTACCCAGCATGGTTTATTAATATAATCTCTTGGTCACTGGTCCTTCTTTCCTCTTAATATAGTGCGTCGTTCCTTGTGTGCGTTGGAAACTTTCATTTATAGCTACACTTTCTAAGCGAGACGTTTTTTCGTGTGTTCAATTTAAGCTGCATACTTTCCCGCTGGTGTGTTTTTCTTTCTTTTTTTTTCTGCGTGCCTCATGTGGTAGGGGGTCGGTATTCAAGTGTTATGTTGCGTAACGAAGGGTGCTATTTTCAGAGCAATGTGACCCTTGGATAACTCTTATGAATTCGTTTGCCTCGTTTGTTTGTGGTGTGGTATTAACGCTGACCTTTCTGTATCAGTGGGGAAAACAAATTAGAGTGAGTCAAAGGGGAGCAGGAGGCGTGATTATGAAAG
>NC_059268.1:15196683-15261683 GCF_017591435.1 Portunus trituberculatus | reverse complement strand
AGAGAAAGAGAATAAGAAGAAAAAAGTAGTTTCATTCACAGGCGGGATGAATTCAGCCTCGTGGGATTATGGACTTTGAAGTTAATTATAAAGGACGTAAGATTATTTTTACGAACGAGTTTCTCCCACATGTTTACGATTTGGGCTTGTTTGTGTGTTTGTGTCGGAAGTGGCGTGCAGAGGGTGGTGGGTGGCGTGGCGTGCGAGGGTGCAAGAGGGTAGGGAGGGACTGGGAGCCGTGGTGTGTGGGTGAGTGTGATAAATGGAAATAGCGAGAGTCTGGCATGGTGCGTAGGGGTGTGTGGCGTGTGGGTACCTTCGACTCACTGTATGCGATGACGAGGCATGATTTTAACATCAATAAAAGTGTGCTAAAAGTGTGCTGTGTATGAGAGAGAGAGAGAGAGAGAGAGAGAGAGAGAGAGAGAGAGAGAGAGAGAGAGAGAGATTGTTTCTTCCTACTGTCCTCGTGTTGGTCTCATAAGGTTCCCATAAGGTGCAGAAAATGTCTTGTATTAATAACTGTAGCAACAACAACAACAACAACAAAGGAAGAAAAATAACGTTATAGTATTTCCATCACAACCTTAACGAAGACAAAACACAAAATATGACCCAAAACTGTATACGAATCTTAATGCTTCAAGCTACTTCAGAAATATCCACCAACCCGCTTGAATAATTCCCAATAAGGCGCCATATCATCCCGGTGTGGCTGCGTCATTAATTTAGTCGACGAATCATTTCTCTCCTGTAGTTTTTAGTCAACATGTGAGCTGAGAGGGACTGCGGCGTCACTCTTCTACTTATTTTCCTCCCTTAATATTTCATTCATGCGGTTTATCGTAAAACTGTTGTGGTTTTTCGTGACTACAGTGGTTCTTCGTGGCTTTCGTGGTGTTTTCTTGATTTATTTCTTTATATTTTGGGGGTACTTGGTGATGTGTGTCTTTCTCCTTCATTCGTGTCGTCTTTTTGAAGTTAGAGATTCATTCCACGATTAGAGGACGCAAGAGTGTGCTCGATATTCAGAAGCATTTCATCGTTGCACCTCCACTGTTTCAAAGTCTGTTCAAGTGAGACACAAACTTTCAAGGGTGTTTTTATGGTTCTAGTGACAAGTGGACAAGTTTACTACATGACTTACAGGAGAAACACCCTTAGTAATCAGGTTTATCATCTCTGTGTCCCTTGAAAATACGAGTAGTCGTGGTGTGAAAGCGGAACATTTCAGAATACTGATCTGTAATGGGTGGGCCCTCTGTGTCCTTCATGAGATGTAAGAGTGATGATAGTAAATACTTGTTAAGAAAATGGAAAATAAAAACTTATCTCGGGTTATTTGAAAGGGAAGTGGTTGCCGAAGTGGATAAACCAGTAGAGCAACAACTGATCATCACTAATATCAGGGTTTTTTTTTTTTATATAAGCGTTTTTCTTAAGCAGTGTTGTGATTTTTAGGGCAAAGCAAGCCACACTCAGCCTTAGAGAATAGTCTTTGAGTCGTCTAATCCACTGACCACACTGTGAATATTGGCAGCAAGTAAATAACTCGTCCAGTAACTTTATTATCTTCAAGTTGTAATCGTCAAGAAGGAGCTTCGAGAGATGTCTTACCCTGAGAGGCGTGCCTAAAGAAATGTCTCACTCTGTCTCGTGAATTGTAGTATTTTGGCGATAACTTTTGACAGAATCCGAATATTCCATCTTTTAACCCCTTCAGTACCGTGACGTGTTTTATTATTCATTCTGCTTACTGTTTGATGATTTTATACAGGTTCACCAACTTGTGTGGGAGATTAAAATAATGAAGACTTTGGCCATTAATCTTCTGACCTATATAGACCCTTTCCAATATCAATAAAATCGTCTAATCACACCTAAAACTCATGATAAAAATGCGTTCCAGTACTAAAGAAGTTAATACTCCATGATACTCCCACAAAAAGCCAGAAAATCCTGTCCAGTTTTGAATAAGCTACAGAGAGACAGACAGAGTGGCATGTTCTTTTATCTAGATTCTACTGACAGTAAACTCTTCCTCGTGTATCACTGTGTACTTCATCTGTGGACACGTGCGAGTAGTATTTCAGGAAGAGAATTACCAGGTTTGGGTTGACACGAAGCGAGACCACGGAACTCAGGCATTACCGAGGAATTTTCACATGATTATTTTAAAGAGACTATGAGTGGTGTGGTCAGTGCACGGAAGTGGGGAACTGGCGACCCTGTGTGCGTGTCCTACCGGAAGCTGACGATTTTGTTTATGATCATGAAGCCGCCTGTCAATTGAGGGTGCAACGGAAAGCGCTTCATAAGGAGGCTACGCTGGGATCAACAGGTGCCACTAAAAATATAACTTCCTTGCGGCACCACAGGACTCGATTAGCGACGATTCAAGTCTGTTTTCATAGACGGTGTGCGGATAGCGAAGACTGCTAGCATCACTCCCTTTTCAACTATACAACTACAAATAAACAGAGCTACCAACACGTACTAGGGAGCAGTCAAGCCAAAGACACTCGAGCGTAATGGATAGGACACATCAAAGACTGAATAGACAAGAGTTGGGGAGTTAAGAAACGGAATAGTAACTTGGAGATAGGGTGAGAAGACAGAACAAACAGAGAATTGTAGGATTTTGACTGAAATGAGTTCCAATACTTAAGTGTGATAATTTTGTTTCGTATTGTACTGCAAAAAATCCTCTGCTACCCTGAAGTGAGAGCAACAGTTGTAGGTTTTGTAGCTCAATGAGAAAAGACAGGCGAGACTTACAGAGAGGCGTTAGTGTGTTATTGCTAGGAATGACTGAACTGAACGGAAGACTGCAGCACCAACACAAGCGGCGGCGGTAGTAACAGTAGTAGCAGTAGTAGTAGTAGAAGTTGTTGTTATTGTAGTAGTTGCTGTTGTTGTTATTGTTGTTGTTGTGGCTGCGGATGTTACATTGATGCCACAGTGCCATAGTTACAGGGGTGAGAAGAGGCAGTGGTATGGTAATGGAGGGTCAAGAGCATGGCAGCGGCGGCGGTGGTGGTGATATATTGGCAGCGATAGTGTTGGAACCCGTATGGGCGGGTATCAAATATCAGTCTGCTCCTCGCCGCCCTCTTTCCTTTCCCATCGCCGCCCTAGACAGAGAAACAGAAACAACACACACACACACACACACACACACACACACACACACACACACACACACACACGAGTCCCCTGAAGGTGACCTAATTACCTCGTACCAGCAACCCATGACCTCAATAAATGCTCTAAAACATCCTTATCTTTTGAGGGATCGTATGAAGAATTCCCCGGAGAGGCGTGTTGTCCTGACCAGTGTATGAGAGCAGCGTGTATCCGCCCCTCCCCGCCGCCATACGTTCCTCCCACAACACAGCGTGGCTTGAAGTACGAACAGTTAGTGTAACTACCACTCCTCTCCAAAGTGTGGATGCTTCAGGTGCACTAGTGACGGCACCAATAATTCATTCATCCTTCAGTATTTCGTTGTCATTACCGAGAGAACTGAAAAAGGAGTAAGAGAATACAAGATATATTGCGTCGTGGCAAGGCAGGGATGAGGGCAGGGACAGGACAGCCCTGGGAAATGCCGCACCAGTATCCGGAGCAGCCTTGAAAGTCCCACGACGCAACGGGACACCCGGGCGATCCACGAGGCCCAGCCAGATCCCCTCGACGCGCCTCGCCATCCCGCGAGGCACTTTGTGCTCCTATATGCCGACTCGTGGCGCGCTGTTTTTTACCGATTCGATTGTGTGTGTGTGTGTGTGTGTGTGTGTGTGTGTGTGTGTCCTTTTATTCTATTGCAGCGTCGCCCACTTGGATCATAGAAATATAGATATGTCTTGGTAACCGCCACGTGTGCCAAGGTTATTCAGCTTATCGTTTTTGGAATGTTATTGTTTCCCAGCGTTCCCAGTTTATCGCGATACAAAGCCTCAAAAATCCAAGCAATCGAATGGAAACAGTTTTGAAATTTTTAAGTCACTCCTGTCTCGGCGGGACGCGGCACCGAGGCTCTGAGGCACTGGATGCAGCCTGCAGCAATAAAGAGGCAGCGGATATCTCGACTGTCTGGCCTTCCTGTGATCATTTCATATTATTTCCCAGAGTTTCTCTTATGGCCATTTCGCTGATATACAGTGTATGGATACCATTTAATTGGCTGACTCATGAAAATGATAACGAGCAGCGAAAAGATGTGATGGACAGAAGTGCATTGTCTTTCACTACTGGACTTTACACAATAATGCGACGGAATTGCTCATGGTGTAAAACAAAAAGAATGGGAATGAGTTTGCCATTTTGTAAAGATAGAAATCATGAACTACATTTGGCTTTAATGGTGGGCACGTGCCGCCTTCCTGGACGACGCTCACTGCTAACAACAACAACAACAATAACAACAACAACAACAGCAACTGATGACGCACAATCTTGAGAAAAAGGAAAAGGATTTCCTAGGAGTCGCTGCGTTTCCCCGCTCACATGGCGAATTATAGGTCGTTGTCTTATATTTCAGGAAGACAAGAATAGTGGCAGAGTCTTTTGTTGTGCCTCTGTGATGCTCGACTTCTTAGGTACCCAGCGGCATCGTTACAGCCAGTGCCAGTGACGTAAATGCTGAAGTCGATGTTTGGACACAGTGCACATGCGTCACGGCTCGGCGCAGCGGTCGTACCTCCCCACTACCCTGACTCCGGGACTCCCTCTGTGTCCCCGTGATGCATGGTCGTGTTGATGGCTCTCTCACGCTATTTTGGACTCTTACATGTCTTTTTTTTTTCTATCTCTCCTGAAATTAACAGTTTTTTACATCTTCGTCTTCTTATTTCGAATTGTAGTACGTAATAACAAATTGGTTCCTTGTCTCACTTTATCCCTCTCAGTACCATGACGCGTTTTCATATTCATTGTGCTTACTATTTGGTGATTTTATACAACTTCAGAAACTTATATGGGATTAGAATAGCAAAGACTCTGGCCATTAATGTTCAGACCTCCACAGACCCTTCGTAAAATAAACTCATCAAATCACATCCAAAACTCATGGTAAAAATGCGTCCCAGTACTGAAGAGATTAAGTAAGAGTGTAATATGAAAATGAAGAAGGACAATGTTTGCAAGCTGAAGCGGACACACACAAGGCTGATATGATGAAGGCGTAGTGGTTCGCTTGGCAGCAGACCAGAGGCGGAGGATGGGAGTGGTGTGTATTAGTGTGGTGATAGGGAGATGTGGACTCTGGTGGTTCACAGGGAGGGGGGAGTGATGGTGAAAAGGGCTTATGTAATTTGAGTGTAATTGATGTAAGAGTTGTAACTTCATTGATTTTTACGTAGGTCTCTCTCTCTCTCTCTCTCTCTCTCTCTCTCTCTCTCTCTCTCTCTCATCCTCTAATTTCCGTCGGCGGTCAGAAATAGGTTGCCAACTGGAGGAAGTCACCATAACACAAACATTCAGATCACAATGCAAATCTGACGGACGGGTTGGCTGGCTGGCTGGCTGGTTGGCTGGCTGGCTAGTTGGCTGGCTGGCTGGTTGGCTGCCTGTTTGATCCGCACCACTAACTCTGTTTTGTTTTGTTCCCTTCCTTTTACTATTTTTCTCCCCTTTTCTGTATTTACCTTCCTTACGTGTGGTCTGATCCGATGCAGCGTGGTTTGTTTTGATTCAAAGGTCAATGATGGATAGGAAATTCAGGGAGGGGAGTAGAAAGCGTTATTATCCTTGCATGTTACCTTTTGTGGGGTTTTTTTCGCAGATTTATTGCCTAGAAAGAAATATGAAGATAATCCACACTGAATATCTTTGGCTCAGGTCTGTATTCAGAAACGCTTTTACTCTCTCATCACGACTATTTTCAAAGGCCATGGAGATGATTAGCAGAGTTTTCAAGAGTGTTTCTCCAGTTCATAATGAAGAAATCTTATTAATCTGTCTCTAGAACCGTAGTAAAAGCACCATAGAAAACTCGTGTACATTTAAATAAAGCCTCTTGAAATAGTGGTGAAGCGCAGAAGTGTTTGAGGATAAAAGCCTTAATCACAAAATTTGCCACCATTATTGTGAAAAACACGAAATAAATAGACAAATAGACATACAAATATGATGTTCCTAGGTGTGTAAACAGATGAAACACAAATATAATCTCATTACCAAATACACTGCAAACGTAATAGATTAAAAAGTTGTCTAATGAACTAACACAGGTGCGAGTCGAAGCAGAGTGAATCACAAGTGGAACTGAATCGACTCACTCAGCATGGGGCGGTCGTGCAGTCCTCACCTCACCACAGAGTTGCACCCTTGTCACGCCCCACCGCAGCTTAACTGACGAACTGCTGCCTACGAGTAAGTTACATGTTCCTTGTCTCATGGTTGTTATTGTAAGCGAAAAAATTTGCTCTGCTCTGGAATTGTGTACGGTGAAGATCGGGGTTGTGTTGGTGGTGGTGGAGGTGTAACTATCTGACACTCGTTTGCTTTCACTGGTTCCTTGCAGATATTGGCTCGTATTATCAAACACTTCTGCAATTCAACTCCACTATTTCAAGAGGTTATATTTAAATTCTACACGAGTTTTTTAAGGTGTTTTTAAGGTTCTAGAGGCAGAGTGACAAGATTTCTACATTATCAACTGGAGAAGTACTCTTGAAAACCTCGCTAATCATCTCTGTGGGCTCGAGAAATAGTCGTGGTGAGAGAGCAAAAAAATTCATGTTTATTTGAATCTACGCGAGTTTTCTTTAAGTTTTTTAGACGGTTCTAGAGGCAGAGTGACAAGATTTCTACATTATCAACTGGAGAAAGTCTTGAAAACCTCGCTAATCATCTCTACGGCCGTGAGAAATAGTCGTGGTGATAGAACAAAACGTTTCTGAATATTTATTTAAATTTACACGAGTTCTTTTAAAAGGTATTTTTATAGTTCTAGAATCAGATTAACAAGATTTCTACAGTATCAACTGTAGAAACACTTGAAAATCTTGTTAATCATCTCTGTGGCACCGGAAAATGGTCGTGGTGAGACAGCAAAGTGTTTTACTGACCATTGTGGAGATAGTTTTTAGGCCGGGAAGTTAAACAGCAGCGTTAACATGCAGGAAATGATCAGCGTTGGATAAAGGAGAGATCAGAAACATGAGCTATTAATGATACGTATCTCTCCATGTCTTCCTGAGTTTTGCTTCCTCGGTGGGATGTAGTAATCACTTCTAAGGCTTGGCGAAGGAAGTCAGTAGACCTACTAAGGCTTGGTTCTGCAGCTGTATGGGCCTCTCCAGATACATGTGGATATTTGAAACTAATTATCTAGGCTCCTTTCTACCATGTTTTTCAATTCTTCATGTAGACTTGCGAAGAAAACCTCAGGAACGATGAAGCTTTGATTAAATTTGCAAATCCACTTTTACACTAAATAACCTTATCAAACTTTCTCGATAAACTGGGACGCATTTTTACCGTGAGTTTTGGGTATGATTACACAATTTTATATATATTAGCAAGGGTCTATAAAGATAAGAAGATTAATAGTCAGAGTCTTCACTATTTTGATACCCACATCTGAAGCTGTTAAAATCGCCGAATAGTAAGCAAAATGTATATGAAAATGTGTCATGGTACTGAAGGGGTTAAGTACGTATATGGCACTACTTGAAACTGAAGTAAGAACAGGAATATTTGGAAGAATAAGAAGGTTAGGTGTACCATCGAAGCAAACACGAAAACTCAAGTGCTTATTTGCGAGGATTAAACCCAAACACTGCACGTGAATTTGAGTCAGGGAACACAGCTGCTTGTTTTCGCCAACAAACATAAGGATTCGCGAGGTTTTTTCTTAGTTTCTTCCTTGACAGGAGCAAGGGAGCCAAGCAGGGAGCTAATAGAGCACAGCACATGCATGCCACTCCACCGGCCCGCCTGCAACGCCCGCCTGCAACTCCCGCCCGCAACGCCCACCCGCTCGTCCTCCCGCCTTGATCTCTGCAGCCTCTGTGGTGTTAGATTTATATATCGCTGCAGTGACTCAGCCTTGACCGTGGCGGCTAACCGGTGAAAATTCCCACGTGATGAATTATTGCACGGGACGAAATGAAAGGGAAATTTACATGAAAAGTTCTTTAAATTGTCGACATTTGCGTATTCGTGGATCTTTTCCTCTCTCAGTCCGCAGTAAAGTGACTCGTGATGCATCTTTTGAACCTGTTCGTGTCGTGAGGAGATTAGTTCCTTGATAAAGAGAGAGAGAGAGAGAGAGAGAGAGAGAGAGAGAGAGAGAGAGAGAGAGAGAGAGAAATGCAAGAAGTTTACGTGAATGAGCAAGTGATGAATGAATTAATGTTGCCTACAGTTTTCTTTTCTCTTTCCCTGCCTCCCTCCTTCCTTCCTTCCTTCCTTCCTTCCTTCCTTCCTTCCTTCCTTCTTTTTCTTTCTTTCTTTCTTTCTTTCTTTTCTTTCTTTCTTTCCTTGATTTATTTTTTTGCGTTTGTTATATAAATGAATGAACAACAAATCTTCACACACACACACACACACACACACACACACACACACACACACACACACACACACACACACACACACACACACACACAAACTACAGTGCATGCAAACCTTTTCAAATTCGCGGGACCGACAGTGGGAGGGACAAATTTGGACACAAGCAAAATCAGTTGGCAGACAGCGCTGAGGCCCCTTTTCTACCCCCATCCCCCCTTGATCCATGCCCTTTCGCCTCCCTCTACCCCCTCTCCCCCACACACACACACCCCATCTCATGCAGCTGCCACGCCCCTTTCTTATAACTCTGGCGTCATGACCATAATTAAGTTCACACACACACACACACACACACACACACACACACACACACACACACGAGAGAGAGAGAGAGTAGGTTAACATACTTCTCTCAGCCTTTCGTTGTTGTGGCGCCAAAATCACAACAGTCAATCATTCAGTGGTTCATTTTAAGCGTTCGGTGTTATGAGAGTAGTAGAAATGAGTTACGAGTCGTTAACCTTTCTGGATCGTGTTATGTACTGCTTTAAATTGCCTCAGAGTTAAGCGTTTTCTCATCACCTTTAGTGCGTCATAAATTTCTTTAACGTGGACAAAGTAAGGTGTGGCGCCACGTAGCGAGAGCACACGAAAACAGGAAAATGTATGAAATCTTAAGCTTTACAGGAATCATTTAATAACAGCTACTGAGATGTGAATTATCGTTAACCCGAATTATATCCTTTTCCTTCTCTTCATCCTCCTCTTCCTTCTCCTCCTCGCCCACGCACAAAGGCGCTAAAAGTAGGACTGATCTCAAGGCGCTCCGAACGAAGGAACGGCTCAGCTGGGTGTCGTTTTCCACAACATTCACACACCCGTGGTCACGTCAACTCCAGGGAATGCTAACAATGTAACGCTAACCAATGCACTCTGCAGGGGAATGTGAGGAATAAGTGTTGCTGAGGGAATGTTACGTTTATGGATTGTATTGCTGAATGGTGATTGGTAAGGAAGTGTCAGGAAAAAAGGAACGGAACAAAAGAAACAGTTTTTGCCAAGAACTAAAGTATCAGAGAAAAAAAAATCCGTAATAATTTCTTCTTAGAGAAAAAAGTAATCTAATGTCAACTCTGTGGATTTTTGTATCTCTAGGGACTGTTAACTCGAGGGACTGTTAACTCTTAAGGATTGTTAACTCTAGGGAATCTTAACTTTATGGACTGTCATCTCTAGGGACTGTTAACTCTAGGGATTGTTAACTCTAGAGACTGTTGGCTCTAGAGACTGTTAACTCTAGGGACTGTTAACTCTAGAGACTTAACTCTGGGGACTGTTAACTCTAGGGACTTAACTCTATGGACTGTTAACTCTAGGAACTGTTAACTCTGGGGACTGTTAACTCTAGGGACTCACAACTCTAGGGACTGTTAACTTTATGGACTGAACTCTAGCGAAGGTTAACTCTAGCAAATGTAAGCTTTAGTGAATGTCATAGCTAAGGAATGACAGATATAGGGAATGTGAACTCCTCAAATGTTAAGTTTAATATGAATTACAACTTGTTTCAGAGTAAGCAAATTATATTCTTTTCTTTAATTATCTTTAATGTTTCGAGTTTATACAGCCATGTTATTGATTTTTTTTTTTCTTTTTTTGGGGGGTGTGGTAGTTGGGAGTAGAAGAGAGTAGGAGGGAGAAATAATCGGAGAAAAAGAGGAAACAAGTCATAGTGTAGTTGACGGTGTATAAATATGCCCTTTCTTTTTCTTTACGTTCCCTCCTTGGCGGACCTTACGACGACTCCGGTCTGCTGTATGCTGTATGTCGCTTTAACTCCCTTAGAACTGACAGGCCGGCACACTTTGTAGGATCAGGACTCCAGGTTTATTAATGTGTTGTTTCTACGGAAGGGTTTGATGATCCCTGCCAAGAATTAAGTGAAGATCCCCAGGAAGTGAAAATTTAAACTGCCGAAGACGTAAAAGTGAATTGGAAAAAAGAGAAATCCTTAACAAGAATATAGTAAAGGTTTTTGGGGTTTAGTATTAGTGTTGTCAAGCAGTGCCGTTTTTTTTTTTTTTTTTTTTTTCATTGGTGGTAACAAGAAGAGCATTTAGTTGTTCACTTTGAATTATGTTGCGTAATAATAAGAGTTGAACTTCAGGACCAGGGAGGGAATTTTAAAGATATGGTGAGGTTTTGTTTTATGACTCTCTCTCTCTCTCTCTCTCTCTCTCTCTCTCTCTCTCTCTCTCTCTCTCTCTCTCTCTCTCTCTCTCTCTCTCTCTCTCTCTCTCTCTCTCTCTCTCTCTCTCTCTCTCTCTCTCTCTCTCTCTCTCTCTCTCTCTCTCTCTCTCTCTCTCTCTCTCTCTCTCTCTCTCTCTCTCTCACACACACACACATACACATACACACACCGCACAGTGTAGTGGTTAGCACGCTCGACTCACAATCGAGAGGCCGGGTTCGAGTTCCGGTAAGCGGCGAGACAAATGGGCAAGCCTCTTAATGTGTGGCCCCTGTTCACCTAGCAGTAAATAGGTACGGGATGTAACACGAGGGGTTGTGACCTCGCTTTCCCGTTGTGTTGTGTTGATGTGGTCTCAGTCCTACCCGAAGATCGGTCTATGAGCTATGAGCTCGCTCCGTAATGGGGAAGACTGGCTGGGTGACCAGTAGGCGACCGAGGTGAATTATACACACACACACACACACACCCGGTAGCTCAGTGGTTAGAGCGCTGGCTTCACAAGCCAGAGGACCGGGGTTCGATTCCTCGGCCGGATGGAGATATTTGGGTGTGTCTCCTTTCACGTGTAGCCCCTGTTCACCTAGCAGTGAGTAGGTACGGGATGTAAATCGAGGCGTTGTGACCTTGTTGTCCCGGTGTGTGGTGTGTGCCTGGTCTCAGGCCTATCCGAAGATCGGAAATAATGAGCTCTGAGCTCGTCCCGTAGGGTAACGTCTGGCTGTCTCGTCAGAGACTGCAGCAGATCAAACAGTGAAACACACACAGTCGCTAAACAGGCCATATACTAAGTGGCACACAAGTGTTGCCGCCGCTGGTCATAAAACGTTACGATGGATGCCAGGCAGTCCTCGCTAGTACTCCTGTAACGAGACCAGAGCGGCGTTAGGACATGCCTTAGAGACGGGTTCCGCTGCTGCTACTGTCGCTCCCGTCGCTAACGCTTCTGCTGTTGCTGCCACGCCGTCGCCGCCGCCGTCGCCTTTATAAGTTGGGATTGCGGAAGGTTGCATAGAAGTGTCAAGGGACATTTGGGCGTGGGCAAGAATCACGTGTTTTTACAGCCTTTATATTTTTATCCCTAGCGCCTCCCCACCGCTATCTAGTACATCACTTTCAGTGACTTCAAGGTTCTCTCTCCCCTTCACTACACGGTCTCGTGGCCGCAAACATGGTCCAACTTTTAACTCGTCAGTTTAGCAACACTCTATATGGGAAAACCAACTCTCCGGCAAGGTCAATGATATCAGTTGTTGACCCTTTCAGTACCATGGCGCATTTTCCTATTCATTCTGGTCACTGTTTGATGATTTTATGCAACTTCAGAAACTCGTATAAGGATTAAAATAGTGAAGACTGTGGCCATTAATCTTCTGACCTCCATAAATCCTTCCTAATGTCAATAAAATTGTCTAATCACACCAAACTCGTGGTAAAAATGCGTCCAAGTACTGAAGGGGTAAGGTTAAATTCACATCAATTGGTGAGGGCAAATATTTCCTTTGGACAAACTAATGATACCCAGACAAGGCTAATTTTAGGTGACAGATCCTAGATGTTACTAAGCGGAACTCAAATTATAGCCGGGAAGTGAATTAATTGCTCCATCACTCCTTCTAGTGTCAATATGTCTTTCAGATTTATACACCACACTTCTTTGTTTATGTGAGAGGGGAAACTGGAGACCCTTTCTTTTTCCTCTTTTTTTTTTCTTAAAGCTTTTGTGCTTCTTTCAGCTTTTGTGCATGTGCCTGACTGGACATTTTAAAAACTTTAGTAACTATATATATTTCTAAGTGTTGGATGTAACAGCGCCAAATGATCAAACTTCCGGGACCTGATTTACGTAACATTTCCTTTCATAATGCATACTGGGATAAAGAAAACGAGAAAGGTGGAAATCCCCATGAGACTTCGAGTGACAAAAAAACATGACCATTAAATCAAACTAGTATATGTTTTTGCACAACCAGGCACGTCAAAAGTGTCTTCCGCTTGTGACGAACGTGATTATTGCTGCAAGCCTTGGAACTCTCGACACGCGTTTCATTGCCAGTGCTGCAGTAAACCACACCAGGCGCAGTGTTTATTAGGCCGTTTATTGTCGCCTGATTGAGCACGTGTAGCTGTGGCACCTTAGAGGCACACTTGTCCCATTCATGAGAGAGAGAGAGAGAGAGAGAGAGAGAGAGAGAGAGAGAGAGGAAAGGGAAAGGGAAAGGGAGAGAACTAACAGACAGACAGGCAGATACAAGAAATGATTAATGAGAGAGAGAGAGAGAGAGAGAGAGAGAGAGAGAGAGAGAGAGAGAGAGAGAGAGAAGAGATGACCAAATGTTCCTATTTCACTTTCTGCATTAACTTTCTTTCCTAGCGCTGTAAAACTTATGAGTAAATAAGTAATGAGTTCAGCTTCGTTGTTTCTTTCCTTTTTATCTCTTTTTCCTTCTCATTCCGGTAAGAGAATGAACAACCTGACCGAGTCGATAAATTGAGGTTTTGACACGCATTTCTGAGTTCTGGTTTGCCTTTTCATTCAGTCAAGACGAATGAATGGAGTGACATTGATAAGGAATTGATTCATTTATTTATGACATCGCACAACGAGGCCGACTGACAGAAGGCGCCTAACTCTTCCGACAAACACCACGGCGCCTGTGTCCACCGCCTGGCACTAGTAGGAGTACCACCAGCAGCAACACCATGAGGGCGGCACTGCTTGTGTGTCCCTCTACCAGGAAGACACACACTGCTTCCAAAACACCAAGATAAATCAGACGCGAGTATATTTCAATAGTATTTACTGAGAATTGTCACGCTTCTCAGAGACACACGTTACTATTATAGGAGCATCTTATTTATATTTTTTTCCGGAGAAGACAAGATTTTTATACGCTGTTTATTAAAGTACCAGTACCTCTTAGGCGAATCATTTTAACCACTGAGTTCCATGATGCGTTTCTATATTAATTCATCTTACTATTTGGTGATTTTATACAGCTTCAGAAACTCATGTAGGGGATTAGAATAGTGAAGAATCTGCCCATTAATCTTCTGATCTCCATAGACACTTCTTAAAGTCAATAAAATCGTTTAATCGTACACAAATCTGAAGGTAAAAATGTGTCTCGGTACTGAAGAGGTAAACAAACGGCGCCTGCATTTTTCCTTTTTTTTTTCCCATGTTGTCTCTCTCCAGGTGTTGCCATGGGTATAATCCAAAGGCAGGGGAGACGTGGCACTAAGGGGGTCAGACGTGAAGGCGAGTGACGGGGACACTGCCAACAATGTATACTATGCTGGCACACATCCCTTCCTCAGGCCGTCCATGCTGCCTTCCCATTCGACTTCACTGGGAGGGGGCGAGTGGGAGAGGGCTAAGGATTGACGAGAGGTTTGGCAGGGCGAGTAGTGGGCGGTGTAGAGAGCGTAGTGACAGCTATGAGTGGGCGTTGTAGCCGAGGGGAAATGAGGAAATATCGAATCTGAAGTCAAGGCTGCGTAGAGGCGATGTCATTTATCTTCAGTGATGGTTGTAGCAGCAGCAGCAGCAGCACAGCGGGGGAGCGAGCGAATTTGTTCAAGTGCGGAAGCATAAATCTATAATTAGGTACAGTGTTACGTGTAGTGCTCGTTTTGGGAGGGCAAAAAATATTTATCAACATGGTTCTTGCTTGGCTTGTGTCAGCTGTAACAGTAAAGCCTTTAAATACTCTTAATACCTTAGTTAAGTTAGTACACAAATAAACACAACGTGGCTTTACTTTTCTCTTGGGGTGTAAATAGAAATAATCTTAAACTGCGGTCTGGGTTAGGAATGGTGAAGGTCAGGACAATAGCAAGGCGTCTGTTGATCGTGTTTCAGTTCTATTTCGTGGTCATAAGTTGAGTAACCCGCCACACAAACTCCCGCTGAGTGTTGTTTTCTCTCAGTCTTTACTACACAGAGGTTCTTAAGATCTATCAGTTGTCATGTTTCGTAAGAGGAGCGCCAGCAGATGACAGGACGCAGACTGGGGAGGATACGAATCACAATGAAAATAAGTAACATATCTTCTATTATAGTACTGATTATGTAAACGAAATATAGCACATGATATTCTGCCAGTATGTCGTCTCAAGGTTAGTCATGAGGAAAACAATTTACAACGTTCATCATGTGTTTCGAAGCCCGCCAATCTAGTTATGTCTTCCCTTTACCCTCCTCCCACATGCTTGAATTTAGTGCACTGCCTCGCAATACATCACCGGCCTCAACCTGTAACCAAAAATGCTTACAGAAAACAGCAGCAGTTGCGTCACATGACAACCGAGCAAGCTGAAGGGAAAGGCAAGGCTCACCCCCTAGCCTTGGACGTAACCTTTGCCGCTCTTGACAAAAGCCTTGAAATCCCCTCACCGTAAATGAAAATTATATATCTTCCTCTTCCTTACACCAATAGCTCAGTTTTTCTTTATTTTCACACATGCCGCAGCAGCAGAGTTAACTTTAGAATCTCTAAAATACTTGATAGATTTCATAATTTTCGAGATTTAGAGACTGCATTAACCCCTTGATTGCCATGACGCGTTTCCATATTCATTCTGCTTACTATTTGGTGATTTTATACAGGTTCAGAAACTCATGTGGTGGATTAGAATAGCGAAGACTGTGACCATTGATCTTCTGACCTCCATAGGCCCTTCCTAGTGTAAATAAATTGGCCTAATCGTGCACAATTCTCAAGTTAAAAATGTGTCTTGATATTTGGACATTTGTCTATTTTAAACGGACTTTCGTGAAGGGTATTATGTTTTTTTTTAGTGACCTCATAATTCTAGTGATCATTTAACATGGATTGAGCAACACTAACGAGAAAATATCAATGCAAACTTACGGAAGTGTGGTTTGAAATCCTTATGAGGTGCACAAGGCGTGTAGGTCCAGTGGGTTACGCCGTTACGGTGCCCCAACCTGCTATACTCTTAGGGGCACGTATGCTGAGGAGGAGGCGATACCTTTGTACAGTAGGGCGCTATCTTACAACAGTGATTGTCTTCCTGAACTCGCACTTTTAGTCGCGAGCCAAGCTCCAGCGCCACAGAACCGCCGCACCGCAAGACAGAAGGGTAGCCACGTAGGCACTGGAGAGGAGCTGAACAGACAACAGCATCACAACGCCTGCTTTAAAGATCATGCAGAAAATCACATATATTATCGTCTCTCTCTCTCTCTCTCTCTCTCTCTCTCTCTCTCTCTCTCTCTCTCTCTCTCTCTCTCTCTCTCTCTCTCTCTCTCTCTCTCTCTCTCTCTTATTATGGATCATATATCAATTTATATATATATATATATATATATATATATATATATATATATATATATATATATATATATATATATATATATATATATATATATATATATCAGCTCGTCCCTCCCCCCTTCAGCACGTCCCTGGAGCTTGTTAGGTTAAGTATTTATTTATTTATTTGTGAAAATAAGAAAAAAATTAATTAACGACGTACAGATCGACTAGCAGAGAGAGAGAGAGAGAGAGAGAGAGAGAGAGAGAGAGAGAGAGAGCGCCAAATAAGTCACCAAGGACTGGGAGAGAGTCGAGGCCACGTCAGGAAAGGACACACAAGAAAGTAACAATGACAAAAACAAAAGGAAATAGAAACAAGATCACAATTTAGCTCCAAGATTTCGACTGGTTGGCTGAAATAAAGAGAGAGAAAAAAGATAAAATATAGAACTAGTGCACACAGAAATGTTTTGCGATTTATTAGTGCTTTCCTCGCCGCCGCGCCAGTCTGCTTGAATGCACTCAGAAATTTCACGACCATTCTGAAAATAACCACGCAAGGGAGCCAAGTTGAGGCGTGCTGGCGGCCAAACTATACTCACGACGTCTCTGCCGCCTAGTGTAGTGGTGACATACGAGTACATACACACACCAACATGTAAACACACTTCCTGCCAACGCTGCTCCGTTGTGTGTGTGTGTGTGTGTGTGGGGGTATGTTACCTTTATTGCATAGTGACAGGTCAATTTTTTTTTTTATCGTGTATATTGACATGAAGGAGAAAAAGTAAGGGAAGGACGAAGCTTAAATTCCATTGTTTTCATGTAAACACATATCACATTACATTTTTCTTCACAATAAAGTGGTTTGTTCCACGATGAAGGACCATCAGTGTAGCCACGATAAAATTCATAGACACACACACTATTAATACGGTATAATGATGACAGTGATAGGAACAGGAGAACAACGATACGAAAAGTGGTTGTGAGAATGATAATAACTATAATGGATACAATATGATTAACAACAAGAAGCAGGAAGAGGAGGAGGAGGAGGAGGAGGAAATGTAGTAGTAGTAGTAGTAGTAGTAGTAGCAGCAGAACATTTACCGTAGTATAGTGGAATCAGCCAAAAAGTGAGAGCAAGAACAAGAAGCGCAGCGTTACCCTATAAGAAGGTATACCACTCACCCATGACTGCTTCGAACTCTGGCACGACCCCACAAGGTTACATGTCCCGAACACACACACACACACACACACACACACACACACACACAGTCCCTTTACCTTCACTGTCCCTCGTATGTTACATCACCAACGAGAAAAATATGGCAACCCGTCACGGTACAGTCTTACATCACGGTCACTAACTACATACCTTTTTAAAATATCCCTTACTTGACCTTTTGCAGGGCCAGTTAGTGAGTATCGCTACAAAATGAGAGTATATCTGGTACTAATTGGCTACGAGACAAGGAATCATCATCGTGTTCACCATTAGTAGACATATAAGTACTTAGTTAAGAGAAAGAGACCCTTTTAATCTCCATCGTACCCATTTACTGAAACATTCCTCGTCTTTATCGTACTCTAAAGTCTTCACTATCTACTTCTTTAAGAGACAATGACCTCCCCTCTTCTCTGCTTCATCGCAACCAAAAGTTTAAGAAGTTTACGTCCTTAGGAGACGATGAACCTTCCTCACCTTCATCATATCCACACAACTAGAGGTCTTTCCGGCGTGCAGCTGACGGACAGTCCTACAAAACATGAAATCTGAGCACGAGTCCGCAGGCAACACACAAGCATCAGCGGGGCATAATTTTCCCTTTCGCACTATTTGCCAAGTGTGTCTGTGGAGGTGTGCCTTCCCGCCCCCTTCCCCGCCCCGCTATGCACTGTTGGCACCCTCCACCACACAAACAGTGGCACGTATAACTTTTGAATTCGTTGTGCCAAGAGTCGCCTGCGGTGTGTGTGTGTGTGTGTGTGTGTGTGTGTGTGTGTGTGTGTGTGTGTGTGTGTGTGTGTGTGTTTGGGGATGGAGGGGAGAGATTTTATTTTAGAAACGAATGTGTGAATATTATTTTCTCCGCCTAGTTGTATAAAGGCCTCTCACTTGTCTCGCTGACTCATGCTTCACCCTAGCTTTTTAAAATTACATTAATAAACACCACCATCAACCTACTCAGTCTTTAATCACATATAAGCTGCTTTTTCTCGCTTATTTTTCGTGTCATGAGTTCATTTATGACGAGTGATCGACAAGGAGGCAATTTGCAGGTGACATTGTTTACAAATATTTGTGTATAGCTGTTCATCATCATTCTCTTATTTGTTTCCGAGCCGCTACCATTCGTCCTTCCCTCAGGGTCGTAGGTAGGGTATATATATAAGCAGGGAGTCACTATGCTATAAAGAGACGCTCCTTGTGAAAACCAGCATCCTCATAATAGCCTCGATGCACACGGCCCCTCTGTGCATTCCTCCGTCAGTACCACAAATCCTCCCCATCATTACGTCTGCTTCTCCCGCTTCAGAATGTAACTAATTAAGTGATTATTAAAATTGTTCTTACACTCTCTCTCTCTCTCTCTCTCTCTCTCTCTCTCTCTCTCTCTCTCTCTCTCTCTCTCTCTCTCTCTCTCTCTCTCTCTCTCTCTCTCTCTCTCTCTCTTGTTCTTGTTCTTGTTCTTTGTTATTATTATTATTATTATTATTATTATTATTATTATTGTTTATGATATTTTTCTTTTTTCTTTTTTTTTTCTTTTTCCTCCTCTTCTTTTTCCTCTGACACTTCATTTGATTTCCGCTTCCATATGGTGTTGAGAGTCTCCAAGCCAGCCAATGGTACATGCCGCTCCTGCCTCTGCCTCTCGCCGCTCGCTTCTGTCCAACCTCTTCCTTCTCTTCTCCATACGTTCGTTACAAGTCGTTATCGTATTAGAGCGGTGATGGGCGATCTGGTAACAGGTGTGGTAACGGTAGCGGTGATTGGTTATGGGTTCGGAGTACTCATGGCCAAACTGCGTCACTGTCCAGACCAAATCTTGAAGTCCAGATCAGGAGTAGACAAGACGCGCTCTCCGGCTCTGCTCTGCGTCGTGCTGGCGTAAAACGGTAGCTCACATTGTCACTCCATATTCAGAATTGCTTCCCTCTCTCACTGCGACCATGTTCAAGACTACAGAGACGATTATCCGAGTTTTAAAGAGTATTTGTCCTGTTTATGATGCAGAAAAAGTGTTAACATGTCACTATAATAGATTACATGAAAATAGTGGAGGTGCGGTGCATAAGTGTTTCAGTCCAGCGGATGACTGTGACTTGGCAAAATCTTCATAAGCATGTTTTAAGCAAAATTTTCATAAGCATATTTTAAGTATTCCATATCATATTACCACTTTTGTCGTGCTATTTCCTCAAGATTAATGACTGATGTTTCCACTCACTGAAAGATTTACGTACGTATATACGTGTTTTGATACGTGCAGCAAATTCAGTTTATCCATATCAAAACCATTATGCTTAATCCCTGTAGTACCATGACGCCTTTTCATATTCATTCTGGCTACTATTTGATGATTTTATAAAGCTTCAGAAATTTATATGGTGATTAAAACAGTGAAGACTCTGGCGATTAATCTTCTGACTTCCATAGACCCTTCTTAATGTCAATAATTTTTTTTAATAAAACCCAAAACTCAAGGTAGAAATGAGTCCCGGTACTGAAGGGGTTAAATAAGGGCTCTGGTGAATTAATAATATAACTGAAGCACGTTTCAAAGCAAGACACGCTCGTTTCAAGCAAGACCATGTATAGACCAGTCAGTGATTAAGAGCTGCAGTGTTAACACGCTCGCGTGCGCCTATCCATATGGCAAAGTTACTCTGACGGAAAATGGTTCCAGTATAACACCTAGGATAGCTATTTTTCAGGGGTCGATTACATTGAGACCGTATTATCCATAACATTTGCGAATTGTATTTTTCAAGATGGTGTGGTCTTTGAGGTTGTTGGCAGTAGTGTGTGTGAAGCTTGCCACTTGACTTTTTAAGCTATCGAAACTTCTGGCAATGGATGTATAATGGTATATGACCCCTCCAAGATAAACAAACGTCTAGTTGTTGTAAAGATAAACTGTCCACCACAACCTTGCCTAACACGACTCCTGAAGACATTGTTGTTTTGTTCTTGATGGTATCGGGGCCGCCCTTCACTTGGCAGGCTATCTGAACACATTAGAACGAATGCACAAAGGTGGTTGAACTCTCCAATATGTCCACGGGGTCAGGTGAAGTGTTGTAAAGCGCTAATGAGTTTCTCTTTTTACTATCATTACTATTTTAAAGAATCCTGTAAGCTTATCACTGCCTTGAGAGCAGGTAAATCATCGGCCTCTCCTCTCACGTTCATTATTTTGATTTGCACACACATTGGAGACTTGATTGTCTATATAGGTCTTGCCTTGCCCAGTTTTCCTTGTCTTCTTGTTTGTTCAGTATTGATGAACAATATCGGTAACTTTTTTTTCATTATTATTCACTAAGAATAATCGTCAGGCAAAGAAATAGATTGCGAACTAATTTTTTTTCACTTTTCTTTTTCTCAATCTTTCTATACTCGGTGATAAAAGAACTCCCAAATGTATCTTTATCTTAGCAGCAGGAGGATGGTTATAGCTTTAGAATACGTATTATTGCCATCTTGGGTGTGAATAAGCAACTAAATTTAGATACGTTTCCTTTCATGAAGATGAACACGAAGATCACTACCTTAAAAAGAAATAATAAATAAATAATAATAAATGAATAAGTGAATAAATAAATGTAGTTACTGAAAAAAATAGCGTTTAACAAGTTCAATAACCTCTTGGCTGGGATGAACACACACACACACACACACACACACTGTGGCTCAAAGAAGGTAGCTATATCAGAGCTTTGTATACTACAATTAGGTGAACTCACACACACACACACACACACATACTCCAGCGGGTGGGCGGTCAGTGAACCCGAGTCTCGTTCATTCATAAAGCTGTGGGAAGCTCCAAACTCGTCCAGACCACGAGGTGAGGGTGGCCTCCTTCCTTCACCGTTACTGGATTGAACACGCCCCCCCCACACACTTTCCCAGCTCCTCCACTATTTCTTCCTTCCACTAGTCTCTCCACTGCTCCACTCCTGCCACTTCTCAGCTAACTGTTCTTTTATTTTCATCCACATTTTGTTTACTTCTATCCAGCCTCTACCTGCCACTGCCAGTCTTTCCTTCCACTCATTCCCTGCCTATGCATCATCATAACCCAATTCTTGCCACTCCTTTTCAAAATAGTTATGTGTGTGTGTGTGTATATATATATATATATATATATATATATATATATATATATATATATATATATATATATATATATATATATATATATAATGTAGACAAAACATTAAATTTCCTTGTCTCTCCTGAACTGATGTGTGCACATATCTCAAGCATTTCCTTTGCATTAACTCATGCTTTTCAGGTGTTTAGCTGGCCTCAGGTGTCTGCATCACCATTGCCAATGTGTCACTCACTACTGTACCTTGCTGCTCATCTCTTTAGTAAATGGCCACTACTATCATCATGTCGGTTATGGCTGACATGGAGATGTGTAAATGTAACAGCCTTTACTCACCTGAATGGCAAGTAGTCAGCAGTGTCACCACTTTTCCTCCCAAGATTCGTGCAACATCCCACACAACCACCTGGCAACTCTACTGTCTCATAACCCTCCCCCCCATCAAGACCTTTCTCTGCTTTGAACTGAAAGCCAAGAACAAAGCCTGTTTTTATTTTACTCCCAGTAGTCTCCCACGCCTTACACACCTCCTTTTAGAGAAGTACTGTATACCATTGGGGAAAACGCCCATTCCTGAGGCAATGGCTCTGCCTTGGTGGTGTCACTTGGGCAAAGCTGGACATAACAAAGAATTACCATAATAACTATATCAGCAATAATCAATAACTGATACATCAATAAATCCAAAATTTCAGTATTATTGATAATGATATTGATATTTTGAGTAAGAAAATCAATAAATCCAAATCTTTATTTTGTGATCATCTTAGAAAAATATAAGAATATTTTAAATTCAATGTTTATCCTGTTTTTTTTTTTCATAAATGAGAAATTCAAATTGCATAATTTCTACTTAAGCTATCCCTGATTCAGCACAACCATACATAGCAGGAAAGTTATGACCCCTTTCTTCATTCAAGGCAAGCTTCTAACTGTGCCCTACACACTGGTACTACAGTGTATAGAATACAAGATTACCAAGTCAACAGAATTCACTTGTTACCCCATGACAAGAACAGTCTTTCATAGAGTCCTTCCTGATAGGATACTTAATCACTGTTATATACAAAAGATATAACACTACATACTGAATAACTATGTGAAGACATTCTAGTTAGTGTATACTAAGAGGTTACTTCCCATGGTCTATGCATCTGCATTCATGCATGTAATGTTCAAAACCATAGGCAAGTGTTTTTTTTTTTTTTTTTCCAGTAATTCATACAAAACAAAGTAATTTAAGTAATTTTATAGAGATCCATAGAATACAAGTACATATGAAGCTCATTATATGTACTTTCTTTTACATAATGATTCTTGTTTGTTTGAAAGTGACCATGACACTTTACCAACATCAAATACCCAAGATATCATAAAACAAAAGAATGAAAAAATAGAAAAGTAAGTCAGTCACCAAAAAAACTCAATTCTGAGAGTCAGGTAGTCTGTTAGTGTTCAGGTCCCCAGTATGAGAACACCTGGTCTGTGGCACACTTGTACTGAATGTCAAGACTAGAGTGCTGGAAGTACTTGAGGGTTCGTGACAGCATGTACATGTCCAGGACAGGCAGGACAAGGGTCTGCAAGGATGGCAGTACCTCCACCAGGGATGCAAGTGATCTGCACATCTCCATCTCATTCCCAGTTGGAAGACAACAAAGCTGAAAAAAATTGTCACATTATGCTAAACTTTTGGATGATTTAATTATCAAGCAAGTATTTCATTAAATGTATACTTTAAATGTATACTTAACAGAATGACACACCAATGCCTAAGAAATTGAGTCCCTTGAGATAATTGCAAGAACTTGAACTCAATACTGACAAACCAACATACTCATCATTATAGCACAATTGATGAGTACCTTGGGACTGAACTCAAGACAGATGTTCAATGTACCTCTATCAAACAAGGTGTGACTCACTATATGAATGGAGTTTCAGTTTGAGCACCCAGCCACTACAGTAAATGACTAGAGTGAAAAGCAGCAAGAAGACATACCCGTGTTAGGTGTGGCAGCAGTAATTCTTTCCGTTCCTTATCTGCCACCACATTGACCAGTGCGTTGGCCGTGCAAGTCAAATATTGCCGCCTCTGACTCAGCGACCCCATCCACATGCCAAGGCACAGGTTACGCAGGTTAGGTAAACGCTCCAACACCTCACGCAGAAAGTCCTGACAAAATATTCATAGGAGAATGGATGAATTATAATATAATACAAATATTAGAAACAAATTTTTGGGTCACAAATAGATAATAATTCTGTCCTTGTTCTGATATGTTATTACAAAGTACTGGTGTGAAAGAAATATGCTTTTCATTGGAAAGCTAAAGATGAAGATGGTGTGTGAAGGAAGGCTCATGACAGGGATGAGTGTAACAGAGGAGCTTGTCTAGGAAAATATATGTTAGATTCATGAGCCACCCAATTTTGTAATAGAAGATAAAATCCTTAAACAAAATTATAATAACTGACTAAAATTAATGTTCACTGTTGTCCCTCAGAACTTAGTAGTATAATCTTCACTGAATCCTATACATTTGTCTAAAAATAAAACTTTAACAAATCAATAAGGTCCTCACCTCTGTCTGTTTCTGTTCTGCTTCACAGAGGGAAGCAATGCGCAGAGTTGTCAGGTTATGAGGCTTCTTTTTCTTTCTGGATACTCCTCTTAATCTGAAAGCTGGCCTGACATTTGGTAAAGCTTCTTCACCACCAGCACGAACTTCATTATTGCCATAATTCAAAGCTCTTTGTTGGACAAGCAAAACTGGCTGTACATCAACTTCCCCATCAGCAAACATAAGTCTTTCTAAGATATTCAGGTCCTCCTCCATCATTTGTTCCACTTGCAGTTGGTCCTGACCAACCTGTCTGCGAGCTGCTTCATGGTAGAAAGTTGGATGGATGCTTAGTGTCTTGAGGTTAGGGCAGCCGTCCAGGATGATGTGCATCTTGTCAAAAGAGTAGTGTCTGGTCAGTGTCAGCCGTAGGTTGGTCACGTTAATGAGACATGACATGTCGCTCAGTGGGAATTCCACTAAAGAAAATGTTCTCACTTTATTTGAAAGCAATGAGCAAAACTTTGCAATCTCCTTTTCATTCCAACGAGTTTTCTGCAGCTCAACAGTTGTCAAGTTTTCAAACATTGGTAGTGCTTCTTCCCAGTAATCCAGATCCACTCGACTACGTCTATTCACTGCAGACATAGAATCTACAAATTTAACTTCAGTTAAATGCACAATAGCTTCACTTTCTGATCTGTTATTAATAATACTCCATGCTTTTTTGTAGTTTGTTACAATTCTTCTTGTAAGGCCTGAGTGTTTTCCAAAACATTTTATCTTTGGTTGTAGAAGTAATGTTAATATGTAAATGTCATGTATTATATTTTCATCAAAGAACAATTCATCAATATCAAGCTTTTGTAGGTTTGGGAATTGAAATTTGCAATTTTCCCTGAATTCTTGGTCACTTTCAAATTTATTCACTACATTTCCTGGACGTGGAACATTTGTGGAAGGAATACCAAAAAGGGCTGAAAACATGTCCTTTTCTTTTATAGATGCTTCAATGCTTGGCTCCAAGAAACAGAGGGATTTCAAATGTTTGCAATGCTGACTAAGAGTTTTCAGGACTCCTCGGGTTCCATTGTGCTGTAAAGATATGAAGTGTGTATAAGTTATTGCACTCCCTTCTCTGTAAGGCAATCACTCTTATGTGAAGGTGTAAGGTATTACATTAATCAATATACACCTCCGTATACTGAAAACACTCAAATCACGAGACATGCCTATGTTAATGATGCTAATGCCTCTTTCAATAACTTCCTATTGATAAAGAAAGGTAAACATTTATCTTGAACAATGTAAGTGGAGTTCATCAAACATCAAACATTTTGCTATAGCTAAAGCAAATTTTTCCTTGGACTGGAAACACTCACATATACTTAGCACACTTAACAAATTAATTGCTCTTTTCATCTATGAACTACTGTTTGCAAACAATTTCAGGTGTAATGCACCTGTCTTCATTTTTTTCTTTTTATCTGTTCAGCAGAAATCATATTAAACAGTGGTCACACATCCTACCTGCAAAGATATGTGGGAAAGGTTTGGCATCTTCTCTAGAAGAAGTGACAAATAATTTGCATCATGAAAAGAAATCCCCTCCAGCACCAGGCATGTTGTTGGCAGCATGAAGCTGTCAACAAGTTTCTCCTTTCCTTGGTTCATGAGCACAGACTGTTGTTTCTGATACTCTGCTAGCACCTGCAACATTCCCAAGCACTCATCCTCGGACAGGTACACTCCTGAGCCCAACAGATTATTTTTGTGTTCACACAATACTGCAATCTGAAAGTAATAAGCATCATTACATCACTATTACAAGCATGTTTGCAGCACTAAGCAGGTACGTAGCAAAAAAAAAAAAAACAATAGCTAACAACTGATGATTTAAAGAACTAATGGGAAAGGACAGAATAACCTCACCTGGTCAATTGTCACTTTGGGGCAGTACACCAACATTGCTGTGAGAAACACAGGAGGATTGACTCTGTTCTGAGGCACACCATCAGGCTCCTGTACAGCTGGTCCTCTATCCCCCGGTGGGTGAGAATGCCATAAAAGTGTCTTGCAAAGGTCACCAGAAACTCCACCAGGACAAGCTACAATAACAAACGGTCATTGCATCACTGCTCACTAAACCCACACAAAATGTATAAACTAAAGTCATTTGGTGCAATTCCGTGTAATGTAATCTTACAAAGATTTCCTTTTTCTTTTTTTTTTCACAAGCAATGCATTTTTTTTTTTTTTTTTTTTTGTGTAATTCACCTCGGTCGCCTGCTGGTCACCCAGCCAGTCTTCCCCATTACGGAGCGAGCTCAGAGCTCATAGACCGATCTTCGGGTAGGACTGAGACCACAACACACTCCACACACCAGGAATGCGAGGCCACAACCCCTCGAGTTACATCCCGTACCTATTTACTGCTAGGTGAACAGGGGCCACATATTAAGAGGCTTGCCCATTTGCCTCGCTGCCCCGGGACTCAAACCCGGCCCTCTCGATTGTGAGTCGAGTGTGCTAACCACTACACTATGCTGTGTGTGTGTGTGTGTGTGTGTGTGTGTGTGTGTGTGTGTGTGTGTGTGTGTGTGTGTGTGTGTGTGTGTGTGTAATTCACTGTTTGGTCTGCTGCAGTCTCTGACGAGACAGCCAGACGTTACCCTACGGAATGAGCTCAGAGCTCCTTGTTTCCGATCTTTGGATAGGCCTGAGACCAGGCACACACCACACACCGGGACAACAAGGTCACAACTCCTCGATTTACATCCCGTACCTACTCACTGCTAGGTGAACAGGGGCTACGTAAAGGAGACACACCCAAATATCTCCACCCAGCCGGGGAATCAAACCCCGGTCATCTGGCTTGTGAAGCCAGTGCTCTAACCACTGAGCTACCGGGCCGTGTGTGTGTGTGTGTGTGTGTGTGTGTGTGTGTGTGTGTGTGTGTGTGTGTGTGTGTGTTTCACTGTTTGATCTGTTTGATCTGCTGCAGTCTCTGATGAGACAGCCAGGCGTTACTCTGGAACGAGCTCAGAGCTCATTATTTCCGATCTTCGGATAGGCCTGAGACCAGGCACACACCAGGAAAACAAGGTCACAACTCCTCGATTTACATCCCGTACCTACTCACTGCTAGGTGAACAGGGGCTACGTAAAGGAGACACACCCAAATATCTCCACCCAGCCGGGGAATCAAACCCCGGTCATCTGGCTTGTGAAGCCAGTGCTCTAACCACTGAGCTACCGGGCCGTGTGTGTGTGTGTGTGTGTGTGTGTGTGTGTGTGTGTGTGTGTGTGTGTGTGTGTGTGTGTGTTTCACTGTTTGATCTGTTTGATCTGCTGCAGTCTCTGATGAGACAGCCAGACGTTACCCTACGGAACGAGCTCAGAGCTCATTATTTCCGATCTTCGGATAGGCCTGAGACCAGGCACACACCAGGAAAACAAGGTCACAACTCCTCGATTTACATCCCGTACCTACTCACTGCTAGGTGAACAGGGGCTACACGTAAAAGGAGACACACCCAAATATCTCCACCCAGCCGGGGAATCAAACCCCGGTCATCTGGCTTGTGAAGCCAGTGCTCTAACCACTGAGCTACCGGGCCGTGTGTGTGTGTGTGTGTGTGTGTGTGTGTGTGTGTGTGTGTGTGTGTGTGTGTGTGTGTGTGTTTCACTGTTTGATCTGTTTGATCTGCTGCAGTCTCTGATGAGACAGCCAGACGTTACCCTACGGAACGAGCTCAGAGCTCATTATTTCCGATCTTCGGATAAGCCTGAGACCAGGCACACACCAGGAAAACAAGGTCACAACTCCTTGATTCACATCCCGTACCTACTCACTGCTAGGTGAACAGGGGCTACACGTGAAAGGAGACACACCCAAATATCTCCACCCGGCCGGGGAATCGAACTCCCGGTCCTCTGGCTTGTGAAGCCAGCGCTCTAACCACTGAGTTACCGTGTGTGTGTGTGTGTGTGTGTGTGTGTGTGTGTGTGTGTGTGTGTGTGTGAGAGAGAATCTCAAGACCACTTTCTTACATCAGGAAAGAAGTAAATTAAATATTTCATTCATATTTTTTAAACTTTGCAGACTTATAATTGCTTTCAAGTTGATAAGAAACCTGATCTCTTACCCGGTCCTCATTTCGAGTCATGTGGAGATGCCACACATTCCTGTTGAAGTAGCGAGCAATGGACCAGCCACACAACTGGTGCAGCCGCCTGGGCTTCATGGCTCCTCAGCACGCAGAGAGACGAGGCCTCCAGAAACAGCTTCAGTTATAGTCAGTAGGAAGGGTAGAAGTGTGTAATACTTCTTTCTTGTCTTCTTACATCGAAGCTGTAAATAAAATATCAATTACCATTATTGCTACAACTATTACCATTATCATGGTTTATCTATATACCTACATACTGGAGTGACAATCCCACACACTGGCTCGCACAACACTGGGTCTGTCCTGGGCTGCACAGTGACATATCACCCACAGCTGCTTCCACTATCAGCTGGAGTGTTCACAGCAGGCTTTTCTACTGTTTTTCTACCCTGTGAAGTATTTACCTCTTGTCTAAGAGGCCATATTTGGCTAAATTGAACAAAAATCATACGAAATTCCTAAAATATTAATGAAATCAAACACAAACTAACCAAACCTAACCTAACTCAGCAAGGTGGGCTGAAATGGGCTGGCGGTGCAATAGGCCATCACCACCCAACAGAAGCCCAGACTCGCTGCCACGGGGAAATACCTCAAGGCAAGGTGTGTCACGAGTGATAACCACAAATCCACTTCAGAAGTAGATGAAATCTGAAAATGTGTATTTTTTTTCCTCATGAATCATCCTTCCTCCACAGAGCAGCGTGGTGAGAACAGGGGAGAGCTATATGGACCCCAGACAACCGGGAGAAGCAGCCAATAAGTGGTGATCGGACTGGACGCGAGCACAATGGCTTGACCTCACCTGCCACCTGGTGAGGTCAAGTTTGTAGATACTCCCGTATCTACAAACAAATAAATAAATTCTCAGTAAACAGGTTGGTTTTACCTTCGCTAACATCTGCATAAAAGAGTTCCTTAGATGTTTAGAAATGCGTCTCAACTTACTAACTTTCCAGGTGAATGGCAGCTATTGTATCTTTCTTGGCCAAGACTGGCCTGTGTTTACTACTATTTACCTAGAGATTAGAGGGCGGTGGCTCCGCCCTGGCGGTGCTGTGTGAACTGCTTCCACCTCGTTTCTGAGTCGTTTTACAAAGAGAGTTCTCATACTATAAGTATATTTTTGTATTACAAAAAATAGTGTTAAGATGTCTTCAGAACTTAGAGATGCTTAGTCAATGGTAAACTTTGTTATATATCTTGCTGGTGATATTATCGCCAAGCATGTGTTTAAAAAGCGAAATGTTGCCTTCATGCATATTTGAAGATATCAGAATATCTGAAGAATGTTTCTTGCCGGGAAAAGTTTTACATTTTCCTGTTGCATATGCAAGGGATCTGGTATATACATGTTCTTATTTTGATTGAGATTTTTTATACCTACTTAGGTAGGTGAATATTATATTATAAAGCAAGTTAATTTTTAAATAAATAATCTGTCATTTTTGCATTGTTTTGTTTGTGTTTTAAAATTACTATCTATAATCCCTATTCTTGTGGAAATTTTAAATACATTATTGATTATTGTATTTTATGGTAATCATCACACTACAGTATTTTATATTCAAGTATTGTAGTATATTGATATGATTTTGTATCCAAAGACCAAATATTACACATCAGTGCCAACTTTCCAATCAATGGAGTCACGCGGGGGAGACAATCTTACGCCTCTTTCAGCACCTATCATGACGCGAGTATAATGCTTCTCTTTGGCAGGTACGTTGTCCTGCACCACGCATGTGTTTAGCAGAAATTGGTCTACCTAGCAGCTGGTACTATGGAAGGAACTACGCTCCTCCAGCCCGAGGTGGGCACCAAGTGAAGATTGCACCACGCCGTGTGTTTACCGGGTGAGGGCTGCAGGGGAGGCGGGGATGAATTTTTCAGCATGGATTATAACTCTAGGGGCGATCAGCACCTCACGTACGCCCACACAACACTATCGAGTCAACTGGGGCAGCTCTCCCTATCCCGGGCGGAGCAGCAGATGGGGCCACGAGAGGCTGCCAGCCATGAGGGCAGCAGGACTGGAGGTGTGTATGAGGGCAGCCACCCCTACACTGGCTACCTTCCCCCCACTCACCAGCAGGACTCCGCACGCCACGCTCGCCAGCAACGAATGTTTCACCAGCATAGCCAAGATTTGTTAACTACATCAAGTCTAACTTTGGACACTCATGCACTGTCCACCTCCCCCTCCCCTCGTCAGCTGCCATCCCCGATCCCTCAGGAGTTTACCCCAAAGTCCTTCTCTTCCCTCGGCGCACCCTCAGCCCGGAGCACCAGCCATGCCCTCTCCCTCTCCTCCTCCCCCATGAGGTCTTCTCTGGGGACGACTCACCCAGCCTCCCTCAGCCCAAGACCTGACCTGGGCATCAACTGTGTGGGTGTCAGCAATCAGTCCTTGAGGCAGGCCAGGTTGGACAGTGTGCAGCTGGCCTCTAGTCTGCCTACACAGCTGACATCCACCCTCTCCTCACAACTGACATCCTCAATTCCCTCCCCACTGCCTTCAAGTCTTCCCCCACAGCAGCTCGCTTCAACTCTCCCTTCACAGCTGACACCCCCCATGTCTTCACAGTTGTCGTCAAGCCTGTCACCACAGCAACTAGGCCCCTCCCAGCCTCCCCAGCAGCAGGCTCTAGCTGGTCCATACACCACACAGATGCCCCAGCAGAGTGGTGGCTTGGTAGACCCAGGGGTTGGATTGTCCTGGCACCCTGCGGCGACTGGGAGCCCAATGCAGGGGTACTCGCAACTCCATGCAGGCTCCACTCAGCATCCACCCAACAACCTGACCATGCTGGGAGTCAACCAGTATTCCAACCAGTCACTAATGAATGGCCAGATTAACCACAGCCTACACTTACAGCAAACCTTCCAGTCCCACCATGTACCCTCACAAGTTCAGTACAGCAACATGGACTACTCGGGTATGCAGCAGCAACAGCAGCAACAGCAACAGTACCACCAAGGCTTTGATCAGCTGCAGTCCGTAACTCAGAACTCAGGGAATTATCAGTTTAATATTGACTATGTGGACAACTCTTACCCTCAAGGCATGTACCAGGACTATTACTATGGAGACTACCAGTACAGTGATAATTACTGCAGCCTGGGGGAGGGCTTCCTGGATCCCAACCAGCTCAATTCCATGGCCATGCGATCCACCACACCCTATGGAGATGAGACAGTGGAAGATCTCGGACCAGAGGAGGTGCGCTGGTTTTACAAGGTGGAGGCTGATAAGAAGTGGACACCATTCATTGGCTACGACTCTCTACGCATTGAGTGGAAGTACCGGGACTTGCTACAAGATGTTAGATCTGAAGAAGGAGGAAGTCCTGTGGGCAAACCCAAGTGGTCTGGAAATCTCTCCCCGAAGGACAAGCAGGATGGAGCACAGCAGGATGTGGACAGGATAGTGGTGCGTGGAGGCTTATATGAAGTGGATGTGAAGCAGCGCAAGTGTGAGAGTATATACTGGCAAGGTGGGCATCAGGCAATACTTGTTAAAGCACCACTCAGAGCATTTTGATCCCTTTACCTAAAGATGTTAATAAAGTATCCAGTTGTCATTTTCAGTATTCACAGACATAATAAATATTTCTAAAAGTAGCTATGTACATATTGTTGAGGAGGAAATGACTAACTTATAATGAGACTTTTATCTTTCATTGCTGTGTTTTTAGTGAATAATAATGATTTGTTTAGCCTTTCAAGTACTGTATGATTCTTGTCATCCAGAAAAACATGATGCATATTTTCTAAGCATGTACTTTGATCTGTCAATCCTGTAGGGGAAGTTTATATCATAACGCGAGGGACTTGGTTCTATGACACATGGGGGCCAGTGGAAGACAATGTGGCAGACCGCATAGAGCTGGAACACTTAACTCACTTCAGGGGGCACTTACTGTCTTCACAGAGACTGGACGACACCACCAAAGAAGGTATAGGATGTGGTAGGCCAGAGCTGAAATATAGTATGCTGAATTATCTGTTCCTCCTTGTTTACTGTGCATATAACCTGTCAGCTTATTTTTTCATGTTTTAGAGCTGTGAAATATATTGCCAGTGTGTCATCAAGTCATATTGCATAAATAGGTCTCATCTTTGAAACCTTTTGACTGCACAAACAACTTTACACTGAATTTATTACATTTAAAACTCATGTTAAAGTTTTCACCCCCCAGCCGTCCACAGTCTGTCATTACCTGAAGGAGACGTAGAGTGGTTTAGTGCCTCTGAGGTGTACCTGACCTCAGATGCCACGCCTTCCCGCCTCATGCGTTCAGTGGGCAAGAAACTCGGCTTTCAGAGGAGTGAGTACTGGGGATTAAATGTCTGCCTTATCCATGTACCCTTCTGATGTCTTTAGTTAAAGAATACTAGCTGAGATGAGGCATCACATGAAACAATTACCTACTGTCAGAAGCCATGTAAGCTCTTTTTTATCATATACTGTATTGTGTTCTCCCTCTATCTTGTAAGATTTCAGATATGCTGGTAACTTTACTGAACAAAAGGAAGTAAGTGAATTATGTTGTCAATGGTGTTATTTTGATGCCTCATGCTATCTTCCTCAAGCATCACTATCACTCCTTCCTATTTCTCTTGCACTCCTGTTCTCATGATATCAGTGTTCTCAGAATAGGATGTGTTTCACTGTTTGATCTGCTGCAGTCTCTGACGAGACAGCCAGACGTTACCCTACAGAACGAGCTCGGAGCTCATTATTTCCGATCTTCAGAAAACAAGGTCACAACTCCTCGATTTACATCCCGTACTTACTCACTGCTAGGTGAACAGGGGCTACACATGAAAGGAGACACACCCAAATATCTCCACCCAGCCGGGGAATCGAACCCCGGTCTTCTGGCTTGTGAAGCCAGTGCTCTAACCACTGAGCTACCAGGTGTGTGTGTGTGTGTGTGAGAGAGAGAGAGAGAGAGAGAGAGAGATGCTACATCACTTAATATTTTTTGTTTTATGAAGGCTTAACTCAAAATACAAGCTTACCATGGAAATGTTATTAAGCAGTTCATGGTCCACAGCCTGTAGAGTCCTGTGGGTAGCTTCTGAGTGCAAGGCTATCATTGAATAAGGTGTGTGATTGTTGTCCATGTACTTTCTCTACTCGACTATCATTCTTCATTCCATTGAAACACTCAACACTTTCTTCCCTACAGTATGTTTTGTTCTGTCACCAGCCTCACATAAGTTGTAGATAATAAAACATATCTCAGTGTATATAATATTTAGATTTGATAAGAAAAATGTAGACAAATTAAATGTGACACACTGTATTAAACACTCAACATCTGACCAATACTCAAGCAAAGCCCATTGAGTTTTAAAAAGATATATAATATATTTCAGAGGGTTTCATTTATTTGGTACTATCTATTTTTTCCTTTTAAGTTGACAGTTGGTTTATTTGCCAGAATGGAAGTTCATATTTTCCAAAATCCACTGTAAACAACCTGCTTCTTATTTGGTGTTGTGGTCCTACAGGGTGTTGTAACAGTCATAGTTGGTGAAGAGATCTGGTGGCCAGTGTAGGTTGCTATCATTGTTATGGTTATTGAGAAAACTTGGTAGCTGAAGTATATCAATGTCACTCTCATCATGGGTGGGGCAATCCGACAACCTCATGTCATCCTTGTACTGGGTGAGGAGGTCTGGTGGCCAACACAGGCTGCTCTTACTGGCATGACGGATGAGGGAATCTGATACCATTGTGCCATTGTCACTGCCATAATGGATGAAACCAATGGGAGTCTGGTTGATGGGACAGCCCATATCTCCAGGACTGTGTGGGATGTTCTGTGTGTTGCAAGATATAGCTTCTGTGGCCACATCCTGAGTACAGTAAAATTTGATGTAAAACCATACCACTATCACTATCACCATTGTCACCATCACTACCATCATAGCTGGCAAAGTACTGGCCAATAAGAGGGGATGGTTGATGTCACTGAAGGATGAATAACCATACCTTGATCTATAGGGAACCACTGTCACCAGGGAGGCTGAGTAACCCTGGCAGTTGAGGGTGAAGAGTTTGTCCTGGTTCTCCAGAAGGTACAGCTTCACCTGCTGCTCTTCCATCACGACTTTAAAGTGTGTCCACCTCTTCTTACTATTGGAGACAATGCTGTAGTTATCTTTGAGAATATCCTCTGGCGTGTTACATCTTGCTCCCTCCAACACCATTAAGTTCTCAGGTTCCTGCCACAATGCCATGACACCACACATATCTCCTCTTGTGTTGTACAGCCACATTTCAGTTAATGATTCTTTTTTCTCCAGGCTGAGTAAGAAGGGCAGGGCCAAAATCAGGTTGGTGGTGTTGGTAATGTGACATGGTAATTCAGGGCACTGGAAGGCCTTCATGGTAACCTTGGGTGTGTAATTATAGGTTTGATTACACACACCATCGAGAATGCTTCTGTCCAAAATGTAATAGCCAACAGCTGATCTCAGCAACAGTAGCAGCAGTGGCAGCAGTGTGGCCATGGTGTGGTACTGTAGGAGAGTGTGGAGGTACTATGATACTAAAGTTGTCTTCCTATCTCTTGCCACTTCCAGGAAAAGCTTCCTCTACCTTCTCTATTGTGTAATGGTATTGTTTACATTTTATCACCTCATTATCATATCTTCCTGTTAGCTGTTCCTTTTGTTGTGCTGTGGTGAAAGTTCACTCAATGTATGAGGAGGTGAACTTGTATGCGAGAAGGAATATCTATTTATACCTAATTTTTAATCATCTGTTATGGCACACTATATGAATCAGTCTTCCTCATTGTTTGTATTGCTAAAAATGTTGAGTATTATTGAGTTAGTTGCAGAAAAGTGAGGTGCTTTCTTTATTTATTATTTTGTGCTTTTGACAGTCGATCACTTGTTTGAAGAAAGGGTACTTACTAAATATACCCAAATTTGCCTGTCACATTTTGAAAATTCTTGCTGTTACAATCACCATATTCATCCCTACAGCTGGGTACAAGCTGCACCGCGGATACAGCATAGATGCAACGTCCAGCGACAAGCCACCCGATATTAACCACATTGTTTTTGTCATCCATGGCATTGGACAGAAGATGGAACGGGGACGCATCATAAAGAACTGCACTGGGTAAGTTTGTTTGTATGATTCTTACTTGTAATTAAAGTCATACTGTATGAGGATAAAGTGTGCATATAGAGCAGTGTGATGAACAGCTCTTATGAAAGTCCACATAAACTCAATCATGACAGAATAGATTTCACCAACATGAACTCATTTTTGTTATTTCTATTGTTATAAACTTGATACTAGCTATCACCTATTAGGATGAATATAAATAGGTTGATTTGATATGAAAGAGAGCACATCCTTTATATATCACAAATGATAGATAACATCTGAATGACCAAATTTTCACCAGGTTAAGGGAAAGTGTGAACTATCTGAAGCAGAAGTATTTCCCTGGCATGAGCAAGAGCAGCAGCACCGTGGAGTTCTTCCCTGTGGAGTGGCGGTCATCACTGGTCCTGGATGCTGGCGTGATAGACTCCATCACTCCTCAGAAAATCCTCAACATTCGGCAGATGCTAAATGCTTCATTCATGGACATCATGTATTACAACAGTCCACTCTATAGGGATGAGGTACCTAGCATTCTACCTCTTGAATTTCATGTAAATATTTCTTGGATATGTTTTTTCTTGTTATAAACCACTTGTCATTATCATTAGTTCATTTTAATGCTCTTAGTTTTTTTGTATTAACTTTTTTTTTTTTTTTTTTTTTTTTTTAATGTTGTAGCTTATAGTACCTGTAGGTCTACTTGAAGAGTATGGGAAGCACTGGCCAGCTTCCACCCATTAGTGGCACAGGCAATTTTATTTATAGTGGTACCCAAATTATTAGGCCCCATATCACCACCCAAGTGTATCTTTGGTGTAACGCAGTTACAGCGCCACCTAGAACCTGGGTATCATGGTGACATGTAGGTAACTTTAAACCACTTGACTAATGACAAAGTTTCAAGACAGCACCTGGTGGGATTTGAACCTACATATGGACGTCTGCCTGATCCCACACTCACCACCTTATCCACTACTTTCTTGGATGTCCTTCTGTAGAGAGAGGATCACAGCATCAGGGTGGCATTTCTTTCCTTAGATCATCAGTGGGTTGACAAATGAAATGAATCGCCTGTACACAATGTTCACTCAGAGGAACCCTTACTTTGAGGCCAACCGGGGCAAGGTATCAATGGTGGCACACTCTCTTGGCTGTGTCATCACCTACGACATCGTTACTGGCTGGAATCCGGCCAACCAGTTTGATCAGCAGCTTGTGCAGTCTTTGGTGAGTAGACTTATGGTAGAAGTAAATTCAGAAGATAATTTACTGATTATTAATGGAGTATTTGTATGATAGCTTTAGGAATATCAATCTAATATCTAAATAAGAAGTAAATTGGTGATTTCTGATGCTGATGTGTAAATGAGATTGTTGAAATTACAGCATTACATATCTTATTTACCTGATGATTGAAGATTATCAATCATAAAACTGTCATGTTTGTGCTTGGCTGTACAGACAAGTTAAAGTGATGATATGCTGCTTACAGATCAAGAACCTGGAGGAGGAAAAGAAGTACAAGAGGGATTATTCCACAAGCCTTAGAGAAGAACTACAAGTACTTCTCAGTAAACACAAATGCAGTCATTCTCAACCTTCATTAAATTTTAAGGTACATAACTTGGATAGCTTTCTTAGGATAATAATTAGGATTACTATGTAGACTACTATTGTTGAAGCTTAAACACCAACAAAACTCTAGAACAAGTTATTTTTCTTTGGCAAACTAAGTTACCATTTACATTTCAGATAGAGAATTTCTTCTGCTTGGGATCTCCTCTAGCAGTCTTCTTAGGTCTAAGAACAAAACCTTCAGGTGAAACTACAGACATTATCCCCCAGAAGCTGTGCAAGCGTCTGCTCAATATCTTCCATCCAGCCGATCCTGTGGCTTACAGGTGTGTACTGTGCTGTGTACATCTTGTCAGGAAGAGAGGCTTTTAAGTTTATTTGTACATTTTAATTGTTTTTAAAGGTCATCAAAATTTCATCCCTATTAAACATATTTTCTTTTCAGGATTGAGCCTCTGCTCTGCCCAGAGTACAGCAATATCTCTCCAGTCCTCATTCACTCATACAATGCAGCTGAGAAGTTGCCTTACAGTGAAATGCCTTTGGAACCCATTGGAATAGCAGGCCGTGATAAGGAAAAGGAAGGCAAAGAAGCTGGGGACAAGTCAAGAGCAGACTCTGAATGTAACACTCCTGTCTCGTCTGTCCCCAGCACTCCAGTGAAAGGTTGGTCACTGTATCCTGTTGTTAGTTATGTGCCCTGAGTCTAACATGAAAATTGTGTATATGTTTGGGTTCTGTATAACAAGATGATCCTGCGATAAAGTGGAACATGAGGCTTTTATCAAATTTCTAATGGTCACATTTAAACAAGATTTTGGAGGTACAGGTCCATGGGTGAAGTTGTATCGCAAGGCAGAAAGTGTCACACATAAAATGAGCCAAATGGGTCATATGTTCCTTCCAATGCCATTGAAAATCCTCATTCCCCACAGCTATGCATGCCTGATTAGTTATACTGGGCCCATGGCAGACAGAGGGCTCAGCTTCAAAGCTCTGTGACCTTTTACAGGAATAAATAGAGGAGGTGAGATTCCCCAGCCCCCAACCTCACCCCCCTGTATCATAGCAGCACACAAGGCTGCTTACACCATGCAAGTGGTGGGCGATGGGATCGGCTGTTCCAGAGGGATTTTGAATTGATGAAACTTTGAAAAACCACATTAACGTGAAGATGAGCTTCACTTACATAATTTACTGTATATATACATAATACTAGTGTTAGTCTTTACTAGACCTTGCTCTTGCTGACCTGTTAGTTTGATGCCTATATAGATATTAAGCAGTACACTAGTCTGTCTAGAGAGAAAAGAGTAAAAATGTGTGTGAGTGGGGAATGTCTTAGTGAATTTGTGAATGATCCACATAGTAATTGTCCAATCTTTCAGGAGGAGCAAGTTCATGGAGTCTTTGGGGACTGATGAAAGGCAGCAAGAGATCAAGTGACAGTGGCTCCACCATCCCTGAAGTAGCTTCAGTCCTGCAGGAAGGAAGAAGTGGGTTCACCTTAAATCTCAACATATTTTATGATTTGAATATTTACAGTAATATTGATCACATATTAAACCACAGCCTTCTACTGCTAGGCTTTGTTCTAAATGATTGGGAGAAAGCACAGAGAAAGGAGATTTTATGTGAAAGTAGAAGGAAATGAATATGACAAAGAACTAAAGAAAAGAGTGATGACTGAGGATGCCATTGTAGGAGGTAGTGAAATAGCTTGGAGTGATGAAAAAAGTTAAACATATCATGACCAAACCTGCCCATGGAAAGGTAATTTTTTTTTTTTTCTTGTGCCACTGTTCCCAAGGTATAACACCAACAAAGTCAAGCTCTTTTTTGAACCATGTACATATCCACTCGATGTTTCATACAATGTGACATGTATCTCACTTTTTACTGATTATTCCCATTATTATTTTTGTTTTCTTCTGTGCCTTTCTGTTGTCCAGGCCAGAGAACATACCTGGAGAATGATACCATGGTTGACTTGGAACACTCCAGTAAACCTTTAAATATGTTATCAATAAACCTGAATCTCACAAGCTAAGAATATTACATCTAAGGAAAATAGTTTTCACTTCAGAATTTCCATTCTCAAATTAACATATACCACTACTTGAAGGCTTAATTTCTTTTGGCATTAATTTATACTGATGTGTGTAAGTGTATACTAGACTGATAATCCTCAGAAAAGGTAGCATTTCATTTACTATTTGTATATGCAAATAAGTTGCATGATGCAATTTATGTATTTCAAAAAGGTAATACAAGTAATGAGGTTTTAAAAACTACTGTTTTTTTTATGTTGCTTTTTCATCTTAAATAGTACAAGTTAGTCGTATTCATCTGAATTATCAAACACAGACCACAGCTTACCACATTAAATGATCGAATATAGCACACAAAAAAGAGAGCTTGAAAAATATTGTTTAGTGTGAGCATGGCATAGCAGGCATAGTTAGTGTAGCTATAGTAGTGTGGCTTTCTTAGCTTCTGGTGTGAGACATCCCATACAAACCTGTCTGCATGGTGTTGAGATTATTGAAGAGGCTGTGATTTGGTCATACATGCTCAGTAATGTTGGTACTCATAGTAGTAAAGGGATAACCAACACACAGCTACAGTAATGTGGAGGCATTATTATTTGTCACAATAGCAAAACAACCTAGTAGCTGTGACAACAATCAGCAACCATGCACTCTAGAGGTAGTTGTTGCTGAATAAGACAAATTATAATCAATGATTAGCATTTTTGTGTGTATTTGATACGACTATTGCCATCTTTATTTGATGAATCTCTTCACAAAAATGTGGACACTTAAACATTTGCAGGTAAGTTACACAATGCAGCCCCAAATAACTGAGTGTTTGTTTGCACTAGCATTGGCTGCTGCTATAACCAATATGTTTCTCACAGAAATGTTCCGGCTTTGAATGCTCTCCAAGAATTTGTCTATTGAAATGTTAAGTTGCATCATGAAGCCATTGAACTGCCAGCAAAGATATAAATTGTGAATATTTCAATGGAAAAGTGGATTGGAATGAGTCATAGTTTTTATTTATTGTGTTCTTGCAACCAGCTATTACACTTCAAATAAGATGTAATGTAAAACAATTTATGCATGTTAACATGACATACATTAGTTGTTAATGGATATTCTTTCTCATCTGCTTTGATACTTGCCACTGACAGGAATCCTATGGAATGTCTCATGTCTTAGACTCTTCTCTACCCACAGGAGTATAAGAATCAAGTCATAAGCTCTTTTTATTTATTTGTTTTTATGTTTATTTTATATATTTTATCATTATGAATTTTTATTCATTTTATTGATATGTTTGTTTGTTTTACTTAACATTAACAAGTTTTATATTAACTGCTGAGTTGGTGCATGTGCTGACTTCAGATACTACCATTTGAGCTTTTGATTGATTTTGTCTACATCAGATATCCTTTTCTCAAGTTGTCCTGTTACATTCGTTAACAATACATTCTCATATGCAAGATGTAATAAAAATTTTGATGATTGTGTGAATATTCAGCTTTATTGAACACTTACATTACAGTATGCTAGGTACCTTCTTCCTCTGTGAATTCAGAAGGCAAGTAATGATGAACACTTGTAAGAAGTTTGGGTTACTTGCAGGTCTCATGGAGCGAATGGACTTTGTGCTGAGGGAGGGAAGTATGGAAAATAGCTACATCTCAGCAATCACCTCCCACACCTCATACTGGACAAACTACGATGTGTCTCACTTTATCTTGAGCGTGCTGTACCCTGACTTGCAGCCACCCACCTCTGCCAGCAAGCTGGAGATTATTCGCCCATAATTCTGGCCAGTGCCTCCCTCCACCCCTTCCTGTCTGACAAAAGGAAGATTGAGGAAAGTAAAGGTCATTGGAGGGAAGTGCATACATCATGAGTTATATGTGTTCTAGCTGGAAAATATTATGTCATTCTGCTTCCTCCATAAATTAAGGTTTGTTTGAATAAGCAGCAATGACAGTCTCTCCTCCGTATGAACTATATGATGGGAGAAAACAATTTGTTCTTTTCTTTTCTACTCTTAGAATAATTACAAAATAAACTGAATTTTTTACTGAATACTGGCTTACCATCAGTCAAAAGCCTTCATGTTAATCAAAGTCATAAGGGGAAAAACAAGTACAGTGTTCACTGGTCCCCTTCCCCAGCCAGCCATTCTTGTAATGTTTTGTTGTTAAATTGCATTCATATGATATGATTTATTTTTTTCTTTTGAAGAATTACCCTGTGACTGAACTCCTGTGAATGACATTTTTAATATTGGCTGGGTCTGAGCCCCAGCTTATAATGAGAATAAGGGTTATGGTGGTAATGAATTCAATGTGATATTATTGTCACCACATGATGGTTTCAAGTAGAATTATGAACAACTTGATATTTTCTGGCACAATGCTTGAACATATTTGTCCGCTATTATTTTGTATTGTCTTACTTTCTTGAGATATATTAATACAGTTGTTGAATGTTTACAGTAAATCATAAAGGTATCCACAACATTAGGCTGATTCCACTAATACTCTTAGCTCTGTAGAGTTGGTATTGTCAGCTACATTTAAAGGATTGTGAGTGACATTCTTGAGCTTGAATAGCATGTAGTTGCATTCAGCACTATCAACACTAGAGAGTTTTCCAGACAAAACAATCAGCCAATAATTGCAGATCTGAGCTGCTATATCAAAAGTGCCTAGCTTTGGTACTCTAGGATTTTCATGAAGTCAGCCAATCAGAATTACTGGTTATTTGTGTTTCTTTTATGGAGTTCATGGAGTTTTGTTAGAAGAGTTAAGCCAGTTGCCACACCATACTGGCTTAAGATGTCTATGAGGAACTTGTTCCTGAAGACCTGAAGACAGTATTTACTATTTGAAAAAGGATAATTCTACAAATGATTTTAGGCATATTCAATCAGAACACTGACATTATTCTTCATTACTTGTATTCAAGCTTGAAATGTTTCATTGGCAAAAGTTAGAAAATAATTACTGTAAGTATGTGAACATTAATACTTTCAATTCTAAAGTGATAATGTTGAATTAAGTCTACTGTGTTTGTGCATCAATTGGCAGATAAATTCTAATTGTGGGGTCTCAGTAATTCTGGAGGTCATAGAATGAGATTCAGTAGATCATGTGAAAAAATATAAGCACAAAAATATTATACCTAGATGATTGACAGAACGGAATCTAACAGTATGTGTGAAGTAACAAAAACATATGAAAAACTATAAGAAATCTTGCACAATGCATAGTGTGCTAAAGATTGTCTATAGCAAAATGTGGGATTTTAATTATAGTCTAATAATTTTGCTTAGAAGAAGTTTTGATATATTTAGATTGCTTTTGATTTTCAATATCTAGTCATATAGAGTAAGAAATCATTTGTTTTTTTTCCAGTTCTCACATCGTAAAATGATTGATAAATTTTATTTGATGCACAACTTTCAGGTAAAAGCAGATACTTGGTACAGTACTGTGTATTTTGCTTTACCATCAGATATATTCATAATACTGGGTTGTTATGCTAAAATTAGGCAAAAATGTATACATAGACACTGCCTTGTTGTATACTTTAAAGACTCATAACAGAACAGTTATTGCTGTTTGAAATAGAAAAGAAAATGTTTTGAAGGAAGATGTTCTTGTTAGAATTACAACATCATCAAATTGTGTTGTGGTTTTGACAGGTATGCATCAGAAAATCTATGCATTTGCTGCTAGATAAGACTTTTTCAGGGAAAAGTATAAAAGTTCATTGTGTATCCTTTGCATCTGTAATGAAATAACTTTTTTCAAGAAAAATATTTTGGAAGACATGGGTACATGTTATGCAGTTGTCTTATATGGTGGCAAATATTGCAATTGTTATGCTGTTATGGTTGTGAAAACCTTCATTATTTAGTGAAGGTAACATGTGCAGTGTGATCTGTATGTTGCACCATCTGTTAATAATGCGAGATGGGGCTAGACATCCATCTGCAGTATTATTATGTCTCAGGCTGAAGTTTCTTGATGTTCTTACTGTATTTTCTCTTACTTTGTTATGTTTTGAAATTTATGGCTATTTATAGCAACTTTTGTCTGATACAGTAGATCCTGTGAAAAACCTTAGATATTTGTCTTTGAAGGAGTAACGGAGGGCATACTGGTTACCTCAAGGGACTGCACTGGAACAGATTGAGCAGGAGTACAGTCAGTTATGATGAGCTCTTCATACAAAGTCTTGTCAAATGTCATTAGTCATACACTTGCTTGTGTAAAAATAATTTGTGGCTCTGCAGATATTTATTTACCTCATCAATTTTATTTTTGTGAATCATATCAATAACTTTGCTCATTAGATCCAGAATTGTATCTTAACATGTTTTGTTCTTACTATAAGAAGTTGGTTTGAGAATCACAAATCAAAAATCCTTGCTCTGTTACTAATTCTCATTCATTTTAACATCTCTTCAATATGATCCATCAACATTTGTAGGCTTTGTTAAGATGATAAAATTCATTGCAAGAGTGTCATTTTTCTTCAGCAGAAGGAACTGTCACTACTGTACTGCTCCTGGCTTCCAACATCTGGAGACCAATGCTTACCTTGTGAATAGCCTTAGAATTAATGCCCACTGATATGTTAATTTGATGTTATGGTTCTCAGCTTTTAAGATTGTTGATATTCAAGCATTGTCTTGAAACTTTTATATCTTGACTAGAATTAAAAGTGTTCCAATATTCTAAGGTTCTACTGTATACTGTTCTAGTCAGTGCAAAGTTTGTTGTTTTCATGTCTGTGATTATTTGTTGCATACTGTGTTATAGTCTTACCCACACCATTTTGTGCTCATTTGTTGCACCCTTAGATGAAGTGACTTAGGTAGTAATTTTTTGCACTCCTAGATAAAGTGACTTATACTAGAAATAGAGTCCAGTAGACAGTTTAAGCTTAATTAGCATACTGCAATGGAGCCTCTGTGTAGACCTGATATGCTCAGGTCTTGGGGCTGACCTAGTCTGTGATATGCTCAAAGCCTCTGTCTTAGTCCTCATTCTGTCCTCTTCTTATAATTCTGTCAGAAGCTGATATGATTTGATTTATTCATATTGCTTTGAAAAACAAAGTTATTTCCTATTATTTAGGTGTGCCTCTCCACTTGATTTGAAATGTTATTGAACAGTAGATTTGGTATTGTAATACAGTTCAGATTTGCTGGTAAAATTAAGAGCAGCAAAATTTGCACTATGGGCCATGGATAAAAAATATTTGATATCTGAAATAAAGTCATCTTTATAGGGTCATATGGCACCTTTGTGATGTGATGGCTAGTGCACCAAGCCATGAGCCACATGTGCTGGTTTGAATCTGGCTTGGAACAATCTGTGTACAGTTCATCCAGCTACATATCTCTTATTTAGGTTTGTTGGTGAGTGGATATCAAAGGGAAGATGAACTGCAGCAAATATTCAGTGATGGAGTGAGTCACCTCTCAACACTGCTAGAGGCTACATAGTTATTGCTGCATAATCTTGGAGGATTTATGTATTATTTTATTTTATAGTCCATTCTTCTTGTATGACCTCTGTACAAAGCCACAGTGGAGGTATCTAGCTTTGAACCACACACATAAACTGAACATTATGTTAATTACTAAAAAATAGCACTAGTGTTTAGCTTCATAAGTGATCATTGCAGGAACAGTTTTAGCTGTTTCTATGCCATTTAGACTGATTACATCAGTATCTGAACTTGTGATTCTGACAGTAAATATAAGCAGAAGACAGAGGCAAGACTAGATTCTTGTGATGACAAGCGAGGGGGAAGACTTATATAAAACTTCCTTTCACAGGAATATTCCATGACTATCTCTTATTGTCAACATTAAATTTCGCTCTAAGAAACTTGGCTGTTGTTCAGCATCAATACATATTAATTCTTACATTAATTTTCTATAGAATTTCTTTCACTTTCTTGTTTTTGTGAAAATAGCAATTAGTAAATAAAAGGGACGATTTTGGCACAAATGTCAGTTGTATCATCAAACTGCATGATTATTTTAATGGAAGTGTGTGTGTGTGTGTGTGTGTGTGTGTGTGTGTGTGCGTACACATTCATGAAATAAAGTTAGATTTTCTACATACTTTGCAGAAATTGACATGATGATGCTCTGTTCCATTCTTCCTCCTCTGAGCCTCGGCATGACATGAGTAAGTTGCCTACTAAATTATAGAAAACTTCATATTTCAGTTTAATTATTCAATTTTTATTGCATTATTTTCTGTTTTCATGTCAGTAGTCTATTCCTGCTGTTTTCATGCATCATTTCTTCAAGCTGTTTTATTTTGCATCTTTTCCAAATAATTTTGGTTACAAAAAAAAAAAACTTAATCTGTGCAAATGGAGGGTCTTAAAAGGAAGGATTTTGATTAACAAACATACCTCTTTTCTTGTACAGGGAACTGGTGCTTAGTATAAACATCATCATACTCCTGAATACAAAACCACTCTTGAAATAGTCAGAAAAACTGCTTTATTTTCATATCACTGAGTTCAATTTCATATGGAGGTCAATTTATTCAATTTCAATAGAAGGTGCTAGACTTCTGTGAAAGAAGGCTCAGAAAAATGAAAACAAATAAAACTAGAGGCAATGAAAATTATCATTCTTCGTTATTACCTTTAATTACCACAGAATTAAGGAGCCCTCAAAAAGTGAAAAGCAATGTTCATTATTATTGACAATATCAATAACACACTTAAATAACAATTCAGTAACGTGCATATTGTCCAAATCCGTAAAGGAAGGACCTTAAGCAAAATTAAATGTGATGACAATAAATGGAATGATTTAACGTTACACAAAGCAGAAGCTCATGTCATTGTCATTCCACAGTACTCAAGTATTGTCCCCAGTAATGTGTTGTCTCTGTGATAGCTAAGCAACAGTTCTCAGTATAAGAATCTGAAGTGTTAAGTCTAAACTCCTCCATCTATCTTAGCATGAAGAGCATGTTGAATAAAATGTTATTAGTTTATTTATCTCTCTTACAAAATGTGTAATATTTAATGCTGGATTACTTATGATGTTATAGCATTTTGATGTGCATGGTAATGATATAGTTACAGATGACTAATTATAGGATAACAGTTTCCAACTGAACCTTTCTAGCTGATTTTCTGAGAAGTTGAGTGTAGTACTTTTGAAGATATAAGATATTCCATTATTGTTGCAATAATTTGTTTACATGTATTAATATTCAGCTTGTAGCTGGTCAAGTGTATCTGTGATGTGTACAATGAAGAGTGTATGTTAGGTGGCTGTGTCACTTTAGTGTGTGTACGACAGCAGTGCTACCTTAGTGTTAGGCACGCTGGGACAGCAGCAGCAGCAGCAGCAGCCAGGTGCATTAGTCCATCAGTCAGTCAATGTCTTCCCTTTAGGTCATTCATTAAAGAACTCTGTAAGACTCATAGGGAAAATGTAACATTCAGGTACTTTCCATGCTGCAAGAGTATACACTGAACTTGTCCTACATTATCTACATTTCTTATACAAATGTATGTATTTTATTCTACTTTTGCTTTGTGCCTGTTTTTTGCTGCCTCTCACCATGCAAGTCTAGTGAGTTTCCATTAGTCATTTTCGTTGAGTCAGAGCATTCCTAATCATGCAGAATAGCAAAAAGAAAAAAAAAAGATCACTTGTCGCCATACAGTCTATCAACTGGTGCAGGTACTAATTTTATTTATTTATTTATTTATTTATTTTATTTTATTTTTATTTATTTATTTATTTATTTATTTATTTTTGTTTTATTTATTTTTTTTTTTTTGCGTATTTCATGGTTTGTTGAGGATTCTGCTGCTTGTGAGGCAGAAGAATGTATAATGATTACATGAACTCAATACATTCCTGCTCTTTTTTTTCTTTTTGGTCACAAGCCATTTATTGCTAAATCACTTATGCATGTGCTCCTGTTTCTTTAGAGTGACTAGATTTCCAAAAAACAGTCTTTCCTCACTATATATTTAATAAGAACATGACCTTAGATCTCCAGTCATTAGAATCATAGAAAGTTTCCAGACAAGTTTTTACTCTGACTCTATAATGGTTCCTCTCAGGTGACTAACCAAAGAAACAGATATCATGTTCATTACCTAATTTAACTCACTTCACTGTAATCTGGCTTGAATCAAGATCGTTATGGCTAACATTTTCCCAGAAAAAGTGACACACCAAGTAATATTACCATGAACAGTCAAGTCTTATAAACAAAACTTGAAGTCACACCTTGGAGTCGCTGGCTTGGTGTCACTGAAGCCATACATATGTATGTGCATGCTGTAGTCTTTCAAATCTGAAAAGCTCTACTATTGGCAAGAATAAGTTAAAAAATTATGGAAATTATCATAAAAAATAGAACCTATGGATGGTCAGCTCTTCAGATCAGCTCATGCCATGATAATCTGATATGCAAAATTTGTGCCTTGATGTTAGAATTTTTTATTTCAATATTTGATAGATGCTGATGCTTAAGTTTGAGGGGGGAGGATGCTTGGCTTAGATGAAGGTCACTACATAAAACATGACATGAAGCAAGTAAATGAAGGCTTAATTTGGTTCTTCCTGCTTGTTTAAGGCAGATCAGTCACATAGTAATACTGTTGCCCTGTCATTGCAGTGCTCTTGCTCATTGATTGGCTAAAATGTTCACCTTTTTAGATATGTAGTAAATTGACTGCAGTTTTCCAATGGTTTTATACAAGTAAGCAGTGTTAATATTTCAATGCAAAGCAACTTTTCATCTATTGAAACGATAGATGGTAGAAAAGTTAATAAGAACATGGAAAAGAGAAAAAAGTGAGTTAGACTAAAAGCAAAGTAATGAGGATAATATGTGTTAGGAGAATGAATTTGGAATAAAATATTAAGTTGGTTGAGAAGATAATAGTAGATAAAATTGGAATGAATAGAAAGAGGAAGACAAAATAAATCACTTAGTGGTGGAGATGATGAAACACAGCATATAGACAAGGCTTGATACTGTATGTGAACATTATGGAAGTGCATGAACAAGATAGAATGTGTATGATTGTAGGTGCATGAAACAAAATTTGCTAAAATGAAAGGGGGAGAGGAAGGGATTGCAGTATATAAATATGAATATAGATAAGAACAGGAGAGAGTTCTGCTGTTGCCATTACTGAAGGAAGCTCCTTGCAATATGCATCAGTAATAGTGGCTGGAGTTGTAGGACGGGAAAATTGTATGATGTATATTATTATTATTGTTTGTTGCTTTTATGACTGAAAGTATATAAATTCTAGATTTGTAAGACTACTGCATGTCACTTCCATCATTGGTTTTGATTTTCTTATGGTGTATCACTCGTCAACAAATGAAAGAAAGAATGTAGCAATTTTGCAAAGTGTGATTTCCTCCCCAAAATATTATGTATACTTAAAGACCATGTATGTATAACAGTGTTCCAGCTGTAATGACGAGTACTTGATTTGTTGACTCTGTGTGTGATGCTACTACAGTTTTTTGAGTGTATTAAGAGTCACAGAACGTAATCAATACTATAGAGAACAAAATTTGTGTAAAAATTGGATATTTGGAAAAAAAGGAAGATTTGTTTAGTAATATGCAAGTTGACTTGACTCTGCATTTAATTTTTCCATGCAAGCAATAACATAAGGCAGTGGTGTGTAATTAAGATACTGTAATCTAGTGTTAGCTTTAACTATGACATTATCAGGTTATTATTTATTGGTGTAGATGTACGATTCTTAACTCCTTCAGTACAGATGCATTTTTACCATGATTTTTGGGTATGATGAGACAATTTTATTTGCATTAGAAAGGGTCTATGGAGGTTGGAAGATTAATAGTTTTGCGCAGTGGCAGTATCGTAACCAATGAGGTTTAATTGAGATGCAATTAATAGCTAGTCTTTACTATTTTAATCCCCATGTAAGTTTTCAAAGTGTATAATATCGCCAAATAGTAACCACAGTGAATATGAAAACGTGGCATGGTACTGAAGGGGTTAAGTATTTGGAGGTAAAGGGGCATGGACATAGCTCATCCTTACTTATTTCATTAGTTGTCAGATCACATCACCATACTCTTAGCAACTCGGCTCTCTTCATCTTACACAAGCAAAGCTGAACAGATAGATACTAATACAAATCAGTTCTTTTTCATCCAGAGTAACACAGTGATTAGGAGGATGAAAACCACCTTTCCCTTCAGTCCATTTTTATTACAACTATTGTACAAACCATATATGAAAATACTTTTGAGGTAGTTCAACATGTATGCTTCATATAACGTTGACCAATAAGGAATATCGACTTGTCAAGCACAGACCTCAGATCAATTTCACCTTTATTTTTTTTAAGTATAATCATTTCAAGCATACATGAAGATTTTTCCTTTTTTTTTTTTTCATTCATAGTATGTATATTAACTTTACTTGATATTGTAATATTCAATACATATATTTGTGTCAATTTATCTGAAGTAACACACATAAATGGTAAATGCAACTGTCCTCAAATTTCAGGTCACAGCAGTCAAAGAAAAACAGTCAGGCTAAGTAAATAAAACCTAGCAACAATATTTGTGAAGTAAACTGTATTCAGAACACACTATCTTCAAAATGTAATATTTATTTAAATTGGAGGACTAGTCAACTAGAAGAAAGACAACCATCTCCCAAAGCACTCTTAGTGACAGTTCACATGAGTACTCTTGGAGCTTTGAGACAGAAAAGGAAGAACCAGTATGGTCTACTTTGCCTGACAACACAATGTTTGTCACACTTACTTTCACATCTATATGACTCTGAAATCAATAACTTCACATTTATTTAACTTCCATTAAATACTATTTGTATATAGTAATTTTCAAACATCAATAAATCCCATATTTATTAAAACTTAGGTCATATTGTGCACCAACTTAATGGTTTGGCCTGACAAAAGAATTAATTTCTTACTTAAGAGTTACCATTATCATACACTCAGTTCAATATATTATGTCAGTCTTCTGAAGACTTACAAGTCAGTAATTCTAAACAGCATTTACAAATATTGGATGAAAATATGAGTTTATATATACAATTTGTTATGTCACTTATAAACATAATTGCATTCTGAACGTCAATACCAAAAATATTTACATCCATCTCATTATCACTGTGCCATGGGAAGTAGACACAACTACAACACACGACTTACCAAAAAGTGCGAGTTAGAGGATGCTCAGCCACGTAACCCTTGTTTTCTACAACAGCGTCAGCAATTCTGGAATACAAATCATCATGGTTCTGAACTGGGCCAATCTCTAAGTCCCTTACTCGTGTCTTGATTCGTTCTGCTGCCTCTGCCGAAAACACACTGGCAAGCTGAATCTGTGTGAACAAATACAGAAAATTAATACTAAACACTCAGCATAGATCATTAAGTCTCTCTCTCTCTCTCTCTCTCTCTCTCTCTCTCTCTCCCTAAATTTACCATCTTCATAAAAAAAAGTAGCAGTTTGAATTTGATGAAAAGGATACAGATTGTCAAGATAGTCTGGAAAATTTGACTGACATACCTCATGAGCAGCATTTTTCAGGCCTATACAGTATGCACGTGAGGCGCGGCTCAGGACAGCTGTCATGGCATACAGGTCAATAGCACAGTCAGCTAAGCGTGCGACATCCAGCTGGTTTTTGGGAGCAGCTACAGCCTGTCCTGAAATCCACAAGAAGGCAATTAATAAGAGTACATGGGGAGCTGCAATAATTTCTCAAGGGTACATGTGGCACTCCCTGTATCAAAATACATCTGTATCCATTCATCATCTCTATTCATAAATATGCCTAACTTTTTAAAGCTTGCTATTGATTTGACAGCAACAATGATTGCTAGTCTTAAAGGTCAGCTTTAAGGTATAATTTGCATATTCTAACTGCTCCTCATCAATAAAGTAACCAAAAATATCCAATCTACATATTCCCTTTATTGAATGACAAAACATGTGGACAAGTTACACGTTGCAATCCACAAGTTTATCATTTTTCCCATTGACAATATGCCATTACTTACCATGCTTGGCCAGCACCATCTCCACACTATACTGGAACCTTTTCACACAGTACTCTAAAAGCTGTGCTGATGGCTGCAGGGTGGGGTGAAGGTGGCCTGCTATGTCCAGGTCAAGCTTGGGGTTATCTTTCTGTTGGCGGAATCTCTCGATGCCTTTTCCAATAATAAATCCGGGGTTCATTAATGGATTACGAAGCTTCTGAACAACCTCACGAAGTTCACCTCCAGCAGTCTGAAGCCCTGGAGACACAGCAGTAAAATTAAACTTTAGAATATTACAATTATAGATGCTTAATGTAACTGTGGACCAAAGGTTGTCATGTACAGAACACTAAATGAAGCAAAAGCCCTTATGATCACATCAGCTTGAACATGACAACATGCACTTTCCTCAAGCTCAACAAATCATTTTCATCCCTTCTTACTCCTTCCTCATCATTCAGGCTGTGGATTGGACCATTTCTGGATGTTTTATGTACACATTATTGACTGGGACTTATTTTTCCTATCAAAAAGTATTAATATCACTTATCATCACTGTCATCATCATCATTATGTTTATGCTGTAATTTTTCTGGTGGAATTCCCAGCACATAAGTAACATTATATTATATTTCAATTTTACTTTCAAATCAGTCAATATAAGAAAGTATGAATCTTACCACTGAGTCCAATAAATAAGCGGAGAATCTCATTGGTTCCTTCAAAGATCAAGAGGATACGGGCATCTCGAAGGTAGCGCTCAAATGGGTAAGACTTCATGTAGCCCAAACCACCCAGGACCTGCAGGCACTCAGAGCACCACTTCCAAGCACCCTCAGAGCTGAAAACCTGTTCCATAAAACACAAGTTACTCTGTGGATATATTATATCTAAATGAAGAAAGCTCTTAGAACTGCCTTTATACAGGCTACTATAAGATGTCAGTCTTACCTTGACAATAGCAGCTTCCACAGAACAGTCCGGGTCTTCCTGACCATCCAAGATGCCTGCAGTTAGGTAAGCCATTGATTCCATGGCATAAATATTAGCACTCATGCGTCCAAACTTCTCTTTGATCATGGCAAACTCTGAGAGATAGTTTCCAAACTGCTTGCGATTAACGGCATGGTCAATACTCCATGAAAGGAGCCTCTTCAACATTCCTAGGAAAGGAGACAAGACAAGTATATGAGAATATTAATTTTTTATGAAAAAAATAAATGTTACAAGTTCGTATCAAACATACAAAAATTACCTGCTCCAGAGCTGCCCATAGAGAAGCGACCTGAGTTGAGAATGTTCATGGCCACCTTGAAGCCGCCACCCACTTCACCCAAAACATTCTCCGCCGGTACAGGAGTGTTGTCAAAGAACACCTGATGGGTCATTACAAGTTATTTACTATAATATCCAAACCTATAAATGGCAGAGACCACTTATTAAACTTCTTATAGCATGTCATGGGTAACAAAACAACAACACTTTGACATGATCTTCACCTCACAAGTGTTTGATCCACGAATCCCAAGTTTGTCCTCTGGTGGACCACTGCTGACTCCACCAAAGGATCTTTCTACAATGAAGGCTGTGACTTTATCCTTCTTCTCTCCAGAGGGCAGTATCTCCTGATGGCACAAAGCAAATAACATTAATGAAACAACATACTGACACTCACAATACATCTAATTACACCTGAATGCATACTAACCATTTGCACTTCAAGAATCTATTCAAAAAAAGTTAAGATTTGATCACTATACTCTTCTCCAATCACTTTTCACATCCTCTGTAGCATATAACCTGCCTTAAAATCACACCCACTGAAGGAACAGAAGGCACATGAAAGATAAAAGTTCAAAGTGATAGGTAATGTTATCAAGTATCCTTCCTGTCCATTCTACTCTTGCACAGTTCATATATGTTATTGGGAGAATATGTGCCAAAACAATCATAGGTTTGCTATTCCATGAGACAAACTTACTGTGGTCTTGGCAAACACAGTCATGAGATCAGCAAAACCTCCATTAGATATCCAGATCTTGCTTCCATTGATCAGCCAAGTCTTTCCATCATCAGAGAGTGTGGCACGAGTCTGGATAGAGGCGGCATCAGACCCACTGCTGGGCTCTGTCAGGCAAAAAGCAGCTGTCCAGTCACCACAGGCCAACTGAGGTAAATACTTTTCCTTCTGTGCATCTGTTCCACAAATCAAAATGCCCTGAAAGAAAATTAAAGAACAATTAAAAAAATGTCACAAGAGGAAAAATATTTGATAAATCCAGTATCCTTATGCTACAGAAATTAATATAAAAATAATAGTGCTACCTTCAGACCAATGGCCTGATGAGCTGCTAGGGTGACAGCAATTGATCCATCCAGGGAGGTGATCTCAGCAATCCTGGCATACTCTGTGGCCCCGAGACCCAGACCTCCATACTCCTGAGGGATCTGCTGCCCAAAAAGACCCAGCTCCTTGAGGCCTTGTAGGGTTTCCTCAGGGATCTTTGCGTCTCTGTCTATCTTGGGTCCATCCACTTCATGTTAAAAAAAATATGAAGTATATATACATTAGCCTTCATAGACTACATGAACATAAGAGACAAGACATCTCCATTTACAGTTATTTTTGCCTGTAAGCCAGCTTAGGGGGAGGAAGCCCCATCCTCATAACAAGATGAAAGGTAATACCTTGTTCTAAGAAATATCTCTCAATGGGAACAACCATTTCATGCAGCAGTTCATGCTGATCTTGGTCCAGCACCTCAGGAAACTCCAGAACACTCTTGTCAAACCTGCAAATATTCTTATGTGAGTAAATCACAATCACATTTCTACAACATTTAATTTATACAAAGAAATCCCATGTCACAAATTATCACCTGCATGACAGTTCCAACATTTGAAATATGCATATCACTGCACACACTGAAGACCTGCCTTGTTGAATCAGAGGCTGCAGTGACTGTAATCAAAATAGCACAGGCTGGGTGACAAGTGTACTTATTGTCTTGTGCTGTGATTAATGAGAGTGAAAGCCACTTGCACTGTGATTAGGGTGAGAGATTGAAACACCAAAACTCAAAGTGCCTCATCTTTTGATACTTTGTGGTGATGTGACATTAATACCATCCTGCTATGGTCTGATTCTAACACAAGGTGATTGCAAAGTAAAGATTATGAACTTTCTTCGTCTTACCTGCCAAGGAATAAGTTCTTAATGAAGGGTGCACGTTTAGGCTTTTTCAGTTTAGCAGCTTCAGTGGAAGTATTCTCCTCATCTGCATGCTGGACCTAAAGATATTGACAGTGAGCAAAATATCAAAGAAATAATGAGATCTAAAAATATTGATTAAATATACAATAGCTAATGTGAGATAATTCCTCAGAAGAAATGCTTATCTACTACATCCTTAGTAAATCATCAAATATTTGAGTCTATATATAAGAACATATCTTATTATTTTCAATGCCAATAAAGATCAGTAGGCAAAGGTATTCATCCATAATAGCAGGTATTCACCCTTAACACCCTACATAGATGGCCTACTTTGGGATAGGTGAGAGTTAGCCATTACAATCTAATCTAATCTACTTTGACCCTGTCCCACTGAACTGTCAAGTCTTTCATAACACCAGATAAATCTTTTAATTGATACTCACAAGACTTCTTTCTTCCACACTTCAGGACTACACTACCACAAACACAGGCATAATTTACCAAAACAAAGATGAGAAAAGCAACAACTATTGAACACCTAAACACCAATGCCAATTATGCTATAGAAAAATATCATCATAGGGTACGCCCGAAGGTTTGCTAATGGGCACTGTCCCCGAGAAGTCATCCCACAAGCTCACCTCGATTCCTGGCTCCCCCTCCACAGCTCCTCCACCCAGCTGATTTGACGTCACATTAAATGAGAAATATATGGTACATAAATTTGTTTTTGCGCAGGGGTTCCTTGAGACATGTGATGTATTTGAAGGGTTACGCAAGGGTAAAAAAAAGTTGAGAAACGCTGCCTTATTCATTGCCATATTCTCTCTCTCTCTCTCTCTCTCTCCTTATTTGTTTTCATATTCTCTCCTTATTCGTTATCATACTCTCTCTCTCTCTCTCTCTCTCTCTCTCTCTCTCTCCTTATTCGTTTTCATATTCTCTCTCTCTCTCTCGCTGACCAATAGCTTGGCTTTATATATGTGACGTCAAATCAGCTGGGTGGAGGAGCTTTGAAGTGGGAGCCGGGAATCGAGGCGAGCACGCGGGATGGCTTCTCGGGGACAGTGACTGTACACAGTCACAATCAATTGATCATCCTGCCACACTACCATTGTTTTAAGAATTTTTTTAATCTTAATTTTCATTCGCACCATGTCTTCATCACTCATATTCTTTTCCTTTTAGTTTCTAGTACCATTTCATAATAAGGAATAAAAACTTTGAGTAAGATAGCACAATGCAATAATTTTCACTGGCCTTGACTCTCAGAAGGCTTATCGACCTGATGGGGTTATTCTGTTGTAATTATGTAAGGTGCTTGTGTGTTTATGTGTCTGTGTATGTGTATTCTCAACCATTCATCCATTTCTCTGGCAGACTCCAGAATTTCCTGCCTGGATTTCCTTTTTTTTCTATAACCTGAACTCTTTCTTGAAGGAGGTCTCAAGACACTCCTTAAATTTTCAATGATTTTCTTGACATCTCTTGGAACGGGCAACTCTGCGGAGTTTTATTTTATTTTATTCTATACTGCTATTTTGTTGCCCTTGCCTACTGCCGTTGTTACATAATGATATTACAAACTAGATGAATAAATTAAAACTAACAAGATAGAACGGACCATGGTGTGACAGCTGATGTGTATAAATATAGATGATTATGAAAACTGATCTGGCAGTGAAAATAATTACAAAACAGTTGGGAAAAGGAAGAACACACACACACACACACACACACACACACACACACACACACACACACACACACATACACACATTTGGAAAGGAATGAGTGCAGAGATTATTACAGCAGAAAGTGTGAACAAATTCAAGGAAAAGTTGCAAAATAATTAGATATGAATACAGGTCACTTTGAGCCCCGCTCATAGTGACACACACACACACACACACACACACACACACACACACACACACACACACACACACACATTCCTTACAGCAGGCGTGGAGGCGTCCTTGGGTGAGGTGTTGATGGCTCTGAAGGAGGTCAGGGAGTTAACAGACCCTGTCACCCGTGATCCCAGACCCACCCATAGCCGCTGGGGCGCTACACTACTCAGCAAACGGCACGGCAGCAACATCCCTGCGGCAGGAGATCACGGGCAGCACTCACTGTGGGTTTAGAGAGCGGTGCCAGTCGCGTGACGGACCAAACGGTGACGTAACAGCGGGCAGCGGCACAGTGCCAACAAACACACACTCCTTTTACTACCTGCTGTGATCTTGATCTTGACAGATACGTAGACTTTTTATCATTTTAACCCCTGCAGTACTTGGACGCATTTCTACCTTAAGTTTTGGGTGTGATTAGACCGTTTTATTTTCGTTAGGAAGGGTCTATGGAGGTCAGAAGATTGATGGCGGGATTTTTCACTATTCTAATCCCCACATAAGTTTCTGAAGCTGTATAATATCACTAAATAGTCACCATAATGGATATGAAAACATGTCATGGTACTAAAGGGGTTAATGCATTGTGGTGATTTATTCGTGTGGTGTTGATTTTTTAACCACATCTTTCTCAACTTCACTCCATTTTCGTCTTCTCATTCTCATTCCTTTCTTATTTTAACGTTTCTCATACTCCCTATAGTCCTTTCTCTCTCTCTCTCTCTCTCTCTCTCTCTCTCTCTCTCTCTCTCTCTCTCTCTCTCTCTCTCTCTCATCATTCAATATATTACAATGTAACACACATTATACTCTCTGGTAAACTCTGAAACTCCCCACCTAGCTTCTTCTGATTTCCATCTTCCCACAACTTGATCTTTTAAGAGGAAGGTTTCAAGACATTTGTTTCTTTCTTTCGATTGAGTCTTGGACCTTCAAAAGGGACTGCCTATTAAGTGGGCCATTTTTTTTTTTTTTTCTTTTGCTGTCATTGACCAGAGTTTCCCCTCTTACACACACACACACACACACACACACACACACACACACACACACGAAGCGTAGATGCTAATAATATTTACCATTTTGTTTATCAGTTTATCTATTTATCTATTAATTCTCTCATTTGTCTCTTGATTTTCATGAGAGCAGGGCGGGGGCACAAGCAGCATCGTGCTCTTCTACATGTAGTGCCGGGGATGATATTATATATATATATATATATATATATATATATATATATATATATATATATATATATATATATATATTTTTTTTTTTTTTTTTTTTTTTTTTAGAAATTAAGAATCCCAGCGTAACATCACGTGGATATGAATCATCAGACATGCTGTGCGTCCCAGAGGAAGAGAGAATACTAGCCATCTTACGAATTAAGTCTTAAATTTACTTGCTTTATTATCTTTAATGTTTATAAGGTGCCGCCGTGGTGCAGTTGGACAGCGCTCGCTTTGTGAAATTGTGGGCCCCAGGGTTCTGAAGCGCACGTGTTCGAATCCTGTCCGCGGTCCGTTGTTAAGAAGGGCATCCACTCGGGGTAACGGTTCCCAAATGCCAAAACCAAAGTTCTCCTGACGGCTGACTCTTCTGTCAGGAGACACCGTCTTATCCCTAATGTAATAGGGGAATTAGATGTAAACCGGAAAAAAAAAATTATCTGAGTTGTTTACGAATTGTTCACTTTAGGAAGTAGAGGGAACACTTAACTGTTTAGGAAAGTGTTTCCCAGTAATGTACTCTCTTGAGTTATAGCAATCAAAATCACTATTTAGTTACTACCCACTTTTTTGGCGACTGAAAGGCTTAAGCGTGAGAAAGCCGGACAAGCTTCCCAGACCAATGCAGTTTCTTCTTTCGGCTAAACAGGTCAATTATACTCTCGCTCCGTAGGTTTTTGCGTAATTTTTATGTAAAAAAACATATTTTGTATATATATATATATATATATATATATATATATATATATATATATATATATATATATATATATATATATATATATATATATATATATATATATATATATATATATATATATATATATATATATATATATATATATATATATATATATATATATATATATATATATATATATATATATATATATATATATATATATATATATATATATATATATATATATATATATATATATATATATATATATATATATATATATATATATACTCTCGCTCCGTAGGTTTTGCGTAAATTTTTATGTAAAAACATATTTTGTATATATATATATATATATATATATATATATATATATATATATATATATATATATATATATATATATATATATATATATATATATATATATATATATATATATATATATATATATATATATATATATATTTATTTTTTTTTTTTATTGTTTATTCAGTGCCTTTTTTCCTTTCGGCTGAACAGATACGGCTACGCAGTCTATGAGCCTGATCAATGTGTGTGTGTGTGTGTGTGTGTGTGTGTGTGTGTGTGTGTGTGCTGGCTTACGAGCTCTCTCTCTCTTATAGAATGTGAACTTTTTAAGGGATTTTATGGGCTAAAGGAGATATTTTTTGGATACCTCTCTCTCTCTCTCTCTCTCTCTCTCTCTCTCTCTCTCTCTCTCTCTCTCTCTCTCTCTCTCTCTCTCTCGTATGGTTAGGCTAACTATTACTCGTGTTGTATCTTGCCTTGGCGTTGCTTTAAGACGGTGAAGGGGATCGTGTCACCTCTCGGTACACATCTCCCATAAGTTTTTTTTTTTTTTTTTCACCTAAAAGACGAGTGAAGGGGGATGTTTATGTGAGGGGAGTTACGGCAGCCCGTGACGCCACGAGTCAACATTGACTAGGCTGTGTAGTGATTTTTATGTTGTAATATTTTTCTTATGTATGTATCTTGAGAGTGAAATATTCTCTCTCCGGCGAACTGGACTGTAAAGAACAAACGTGATTGTGGGGAGATAAAGATCATTTAATACCATTCCAGTGATTTATTGTAAGTGTGTGAATTTGTTCAGTGGTATTTTTTTTTTTCTAAAGCTATAACCCAGTGCCTTGATCACAGTTACCGCTGCCATTTTTGTCAAAATAAATTTAAGGTTCTTTCATAATCTTTCCTTTATTCATCGTAAGTAATTTATTTATCTATAATTTGTTATTTATTTATTTATTTTTCCCCCCGCATTGCATAGCTACCTAGTTAGACAGACAATGGAGTGAGACGTTACCTTAATTTGTCCCCGCTGTTGTCTACATTTATTCATTGACTCGAGAGGTTTTTTAATGAAACTCCTCTCCAAGTTACCAGTCAATTATCCAACTGTGTTGTTTTATGGAAATGAACACAAATTGAGATGTAAGACACGATGGCGGCAAGTGTGTGTTGTGGCGTGGACAAGTTTGTGTTTAGTTTTATGCGCCAACTTAATTGTGTGTGTGTGTGTGTGTGTGTGTGTGTGTAGCACTATGTAGGATGCATTGGTCGGTGCCCTTATAGTAGTGCTGGTGGTCATTGGTGGTGGTGGTGGTGGTGAAGGTGTGAGAGGCGCATGCGGTCGAGTGAGTAGGTGGAGCGTGGCGCGAGTTGGCTCAGCACGTGGCCAGTGGGGCTGGAGACAGGCTGCGGTACGGAGTCTGCCAAGGGCAGGGCGGAGACGCCCTCTCGCTCACTGGATGTTCGGCGGCACGCGAATCAGCCTTAGTCCAGATCGTGTTCACAAATCCATGTATTGCTGACGAGACAGGAGGCGTGGGTAGAGGTGAACACTAGTGACGTGCTGCAGGGGTCTCTTTACACCCGGGCACGTGTACAACCCGGTGCGTTTCCCGTTGGCCGTGTCGTGGTTCGGATGTGAGGGACCGTGAGCGGTGGAACTCTTGGAAACTTTTATTCAAGTTATCGTTTCTTTATGCAACAAAGCGATATTGGAGCTCTGAGTTAGTTGTGTCATGTCGACAGGTGCGTGAATGCTTTCATTATTTCGTTGTGATGGTGACTGAAGATGTCTCACCCTTAAAATGTATCGTCCTTGATCAATTTCAAACCAGATAGCTACTGCAGTTAGCGGGATAGTTAAACACATATATATCAATTGTTAGATCAGTAATCACTACTCGTGAAAGAGAGAGAGAGAGAGAGAGAGAGAGAGAGAGAGAGACTATACCGTAACAAACTTGAGGGAAGAGTGGCGGTGAAGGAGGACTGGGAAGCGTTGGTCTGTGTTTGTTAAACGGCAAGGAGGGCAGGGGAGGAGTGACTCATCAACCTGGTGCATGGCAGGGAGATGAAGGCCCTGTGCCTGCCCCATGCTGCCCCTGATGCTCTCCGCGGCCCTGGTGCTGCTCCAGGGCCGCGCCGCCACCCACCACGTGACTCCCAGTGCACCCGAAGCCGCCCACCACGCCCAACCCGCCCACCTCGCACCCGTGTCTCCGCGCACCGGTGAGTATTTCCTGTATTTAGTATGGCAGTTCTTGCGTTACCTATGTATGTTGTGATGGTGATTGTTAGTTGTATTATGGCCCATATTCAGAAACTCTGCTCTTTCATCTACAAAGTATCACTGAGGTCCATATTCAGAAACGCTTGTCTCTCTCTCTTAATTAGCGGGGTTTTCAAGAGTGTTTCTCCGGTTAGTAATGTAGAAATATTGTCACTCTGCCTCTAGAACGTAAAAAAAAAAAAAACACTCCTGAAAAAAAGTTGTATAAATTCAAATAAATATTTTAAGATAGTGGAGACAGAGCAAAGAAGTGTTTTATAATATGAGCCTGTATATGTGTGTGGTGACTATTACCTGTATGAGACTTACCTGTGTGGTGGTGACTTTTACTTGTGCAGTGGTGATTTCTTTACCTGGTGATGTTCTTATATCCTTTGTTTATTTGTGATCTGGACTGAAAGGAAATCGAACGTCTTGATAAACAAATATAAAAGAAACACAATTTTGAAATCAGCTGTGTGTGTGTGTGTGTGTGTGTGTGTGTGTGTGTGTGTGTGTGTGTGTGTGTGTGTGTGTGTGTGTGTGTGTGTGTTTACGTTTTTATTAAAGGCATCAAATTTTGGAAACTTATAGGAAAACGCATACATGAGAGAGAGAGAGAGAGAGAGAGAGAGAGAGAGAGAGAGAGAGAGTGTGTGTGTGTGTGTGTGTATTCAAAACTTAAGCATCATCTTTACTTTATTGGGTGGACGAGAACAGGTGTCCGGGGACCTCTAATATTATTTACGTAGTGCATCAGCAGCTGAGGCGAGGGAGGGAGGGGCGTGGCAGAGAGAGAGAGAGAGAGAGAGAGAGAGAGAGAGAGAGAGAGAGAGAGAGAGAGAGAGAGAGAGAGAGAGAGATTGTGTATATGTCCATCCTTTCTTTATGTTTTCTCTTTCTCTAGATGCTAAATACTGAAACGAGAGAGAGAGAGAGAGAGAGAGAGAGAGAGAGAGAGAGAAACCATATGGGCTAACTGGTTATGATATGGAGGGCGAGGGAAGCATTAGCCCATTCAATGTTTTTCCATACATGTTAAAAGTTCCCTAGCTCTGTTTTTGTCAGATTCGCGAATACGAGATATAAGATTAATACGTTAAAACAAAGTGAAAGTCTTGTATACTACTGTGTTTGAGAAAGAGAAAATCAATAACAAAGAAACATTCATAAAAGCAACGTGTCAACCGCAGAAGGAAGAGGAAACATAGTCGCTTGGGTTTCACAAGCTCACAACGCATCAGCTGACTAAACTCGTATTCTCAAACAGTTCTGTACTTAACCTCCATTTCAAGAGGTTTTTATTTAAGTTTACACGAGTTTTTTAAGGTGTTTTTATGATTCTAGAGGCAGATTGATAATATTTTTGCATTATTAAATGGAGAAAGACTCTTGAAATCTTCCGGTAATCATCTCTATGGCCTTGGAAAATAAGTCATAGTGAGAGAGCAAAACGTTTCTGCGAATAGGGTGTAACTAACCGCCGCGCCTTGTTCTTTTGTCATCGGTGAAGACTTTAATACGATCCACTTTGCCTGTGCTGCAATAAGTAACGTGTTTCTCCTTTGTGGGATAGCATTCGGTGAAATACGTTGGCAACAAAATTTTCTGCCATAGGGATGTATCTGCCGGAACCGAAGCGCCGAAGTACCGAGTGACAGAGCAGTGTGTTCGAAGCTTTAGATGTGGAGCTCACCATTTGTTAATACTTCTAATCGAGTTGCACAGCTATGATAATGTCTGAAATATTTGTTATCGTTCTTTTCTTCATGTCCTTAAGCTTGTATTCTCAAACACTTCTGTATATACTTCACCTCCACTATTCCAAAAGGCTTCATTTAGATTTACACGAGTTGTTAAGGTGTTTTTATGGTTCTAGAGGCAGATTGACAAGATTTCTACATTACCAACCGGAGAAACACCAATGAAAATCCAGCTCTTCATTTATTAAGCCTTAGAAAATAGTCATGGTGAGAGAGCAACGCGTTTTCGAATACGAGCCTTATTCTTTATACCTCTCCTCCTACTCCTCCTCCTCTTCCTCGTCCACCACCACAATTTAAGATTCTCGTAAGTTGGTTAAGACTATGAGAGAGAGAGAAAACGGAAAGAAAGTAAACAAAACGCCCTCAATATCTCACTTCCAGCAGGGAGAGTAAGTAGCTTACATTTATTTAATTAACTTCATGAATGAGACAAATTAAAGGTAGGGAGAAAAATATAAAGAAATTTGTCCAACTTGATATGCTAAATTACAACTGAAGGAAGAAAGAGAGAGAGAGAGAGAGAGAGAGAGAGAGAGAGAGAGAGAGAGAGAGAGAGAGAGAGAGAGAGAATAATTCCTTCTTAACATGTCCTCTTCCTTTAAACGTCAAATGTGGTAACTTAAGAGAGGAAGAAGACGAGGAGGAGGAAGAGGAGGACGAAAGCGAGAAGGAGGAGGGAGGGAAGAAGGAAGAGGAGGATGACGAGAAGAAAGAGGAGGATGACTAAGATGAGAAGGAAGACGATGAGGAGGAGGAGAAGGAAGAGGAGGAGGACGAGGAGGAAGACCAGAACGAAGAGGGAGAAAGGAAAGATAAGGAGGAAGAGGAGGAAGAAAAAAATGACACGAAGAACGAGGAAGAGGAGAAGGACAAATATTAGGATAAGAAAGAAGAAGAAGAAGCAAGAAACATAAGCATAAACGTACCGAACCTTCAATCCAATCAACAATATCGCGAAGAAACACAGTGATATCAATCTAGAAGCTGGAGAAAGGCACGGTCGCGGCTTGAGCACATGGCCATCCAACGTCTCACCAAGCAGAGGAACGAGGCGAGCACTGCAGCGGAGACGGTGGCGGTGGGGCTGCGGACACCTTCCCCATGCTAATCTAATCGCGGTAAAGGAACAGAGACGAAGACCCTGTTAAGCTACGTTAGGCTAAGTTTATCACGCGAAGCTGCGGGAGGAAAGGGGACGTATGTGTGTGTGCGTTCGTGATACACAGTGAATCCATATCAGCGACGGAGGGATTGCACTGCGGTAAACGGGTCATTTATACAGCCTGGGAGTGAAAGATGGAGGCCTGTCTGAGGAGCGGCTGCTGGTCTTGTGAGGCTGAGTTATTATGGCCTACTGTGGGGGCTGTTTTAGCGGCCACACCGTTAGTCTGGCTGGCCGGCGAGGTGCGGGTGAGAGAGAGAGAGAGAGAGAGAGAGAGAGAGAGAGAGAGAGAGAGAGAGAGAGATCGTTTAATTGCTTGAAAAATGTATATAGCTAATTTAGTTATGTTTTTAATTATCGAGTGTAAATCTTATTAATATCCAGCGCTTCCTTTTAAAATGTTTCTATTTATACATAGTTTGCTGTAATTAATTAGCATTTGATATTCACCCCCGGTAGACACTTGCATTCCACGATCGTCCATGTTGTGCTATGAAGAAATTAATTTGTTCTGGATTAGTTCATTATTCGTTCATCCTCTACTCGTTTTATTTTACAGGTAATTTTTCCATATCCTCCCACCTCTCTCTCTCTCTCTCTCTCTCTCTCTCTCTCTCTCTCTCTCTCTCTCTCTCTCTCTCTCTCTCTCTCTCTCCCCTTTGGCTTTCTTCCTCTAATTTTTCTATTCCTCATTCAATTTTTTTTTCTACTTCATGCACATTTTCCGTTTCCATTTCTTACTTTTCCCTCCTTCCTCTTTTTTTTCTTCCCCTCTCCTTTCTTCCCGTTCCCTTCACACACATTTATCTTTCTTTTTACTTTTCCTTTCTCCCTCTCCCTTCTCTGCACTTCTTTCTATCTTTGCATCCCACACACACACACTTCTCTTTCATTCGTCCTTTTTCTTCTTATTTTTTCTAACTCTCTTTCCTTCCACACACACACACACAACACACACACTTCTTTCCTCTCACATTCAAATCCTTCTTCCATTACGGATAAATCTCCTTGTCTATTCCTTCTTTCTCTCTTTATTCCTCCTTTTCCTCTCCCCTAGATCCTTCGTCTCTTTCTCTTCATCCTCACTTTTCCATTTCTCTTATCACATCCTTACCTGCTCCTTGTTCATGAAATCATCCTTCGACGTCCTTTCCCTTAATTTCTTTTCTCCTCCTCCTTTCCTCTCTATTCTCCTCTCCTTCCTTCGTTCCATCGGTTTCTATTCCATACCGGAGAAAGAAAATTAGTCAGCTGCTGTGTTGAGACGAGAAGCCAGACAGCCTTCATCTAACTTTCCCTCCACAAGGACAAAAAGTAGAGGATTATCTTGATCTCGGTAACACACAGCCCACGTCTCCCTCTCCTGTCTCATTCTGTCCTCCTTCTCGTCCTCCTCCTCTATTCCAGCCTCTTCGGGTAAGACTCACTACGTTTCTCACTCACGTAGTACTCTAGTCCCTCGCTGGCG
>NC_059268.1:15184183-15191683 GCF_017591435.1 Portunus trituberculatus | reverse complement strand
CAAAGGAAGGAAGGAAGGGAGGAAGGAAGGGAGGTGGGTAGACAGGGAGAGGGAAGAAGGATAGCCGAAGAGAGAATGGTTTCTGAAGCTGCTGGGAAGTTGCTTGAATTCTGTTTAAACATTTAGGAGAAAAAAACGTTTGGAGAGCAAGTTGAGATTTGTTGCATATTGCCTTACGAAGAAGAAGGAGAAGGTGGAAGAGGAGGAGGAGGAGGAGGAGGAGGAGGAGGAGGAGGAGGAGGAGGAAGATTAAAGAGAAGGAGGAGGAGGAGGAGAAGGAAGGGAGATTGAAGTGTATGTGTATATGCTGATTTTATAATTTCTGTGTGTGTGTGTGTGTCTGTGTGTGTGTGTGTGTGTGTGTGTGTGTGTGTGTGTGTGTGTGTGTGTGTGTGTGTGTGTGTGTGTGTGTGTTCTCATATACAGAGAGATTCGTTGTTGATTGTGCTGTTGTTTTTCTCTTCGTTGTTCTTTCTGTTGTTGTTGTTGTTGTTGTTGTTGTTGGTGTTGGTGGTAGTGGTGATAGTGGTGGTACTGGTGATGATGGGGGTGCTGGTGGTGGTTTTCAACATGCATCAGTTTGGGGGAGGCCTTTTTTTTCTCTCTCTCTCTCTCTCTCTCTCTCTCTCTAGTCCCAGGCATCACGTGGGGGACAGGAGGTGCTCCCCTGCCCCGCCGTGGCTGCGATGGATGGGCCAGGGAGGCGGGTTTGTGGTGAAATATTAAAAGTGGTGCTGGGTGGAGGTGGGCTGGGAGTCTTGGAGTCTTGGTACACCTGGGGAGGGATATAGAGGAGCAGGGTGGGGTGAGGCGGGGACGAGATGGGGCTGGGTGGGGCGGTACACACTTGCATCGTTCATGGACGCAAATATTTCTAAGCGTCGTGGAGAAGGGAGGCTTTTGTCTTCGTCATTACCGCCACAGACGCGCCCAGGATAACGTATGTCCCTCATTCTTCATGTTTTTCGAGAGCTTTATTAGTATTAGCCACCGGTGGGGAGGCGATGTTTAGAAGTCTTTGTTTTGTTGAGTAGTCCCTGTAACGTCGCTTCTGGTTCTTGTTCAGCTGTTTGCGTGACTGTGGCTGTGGTGTTGATAGATGCCCGATTATATAAGTTCTGTTTTCGAAGGATGGACGAAGAAAATGGAGGAATGTAGGGAAGGTATGTAGAAAAGAAGGAGAAAGGATAGGTAGAAAGGAAGAAAGGAAGGAAGAAAATGAAAGATGGTTTGTAGAAAGGAAGAAAATAAAGGAGAGAAGGAAGAAAGGAGAGAGAAAGATAGAAAGAAAGAAAGGAATGGAGAGGAGGAAGAAGAATAGGTAGAAAGGAATAAAAAGGAAGAGGAAATATGGAAAGAAAGAAAAGAGAAAGAATAGATAAAAAATAAAGAAAGGGACGGAGAGGAGGAAGGGGGATAGGCAAAAAGAATGGGTAGTGGAGGAAAGGATAGATAGAAAGGAAGAAAAGAAAGGAGAGAAAGAAAATATGAGAAGAAAGGAAAAGAAAGAATAAATAAAAAGAAAGAAAAGAACGGAGAAGGAGGAAGGATGAGAAGAAGGAAGAATAGGTAGAAAGAAAGAAAAGAAAGGAGAGAAAGAGAAATATGAGAAGAAAGGAAAGAGGAAGAATAAGTAAAAATAGAAAGAAAGAAACGTAGAGAAGAAGGAAGAATGAGAAGGAAGAATAGGTACAAAGGAAGAAAAGAAAGGGGAAAAGAAGAAATATAATGAGAAAAGAGGAAGAAAAAGGTAAGAAAAAGAAAGGAAATGGCAGGAAGGAAGGATAGATAGAAAGGAAGAAAGGAAAGAAGAAAAGGAGAATACTCGTAGGCTTAAAAAGGAAAGAGAAAGAATTGGTAAAAAAAAGAAAGAGAGGAACAGAGAAGGAGGAAGAATGGAAAGACAGGAAACAGGAAAGGAGAAATGAAGCTGGGAAGACGAACTACAGAAAGCCACCAAACCAGCACGTGACAGTCCCTTTAGCATATCTATTTCCACGTATCCCTCCCTAATCGTAAACTTCTTCCCAAAATTCCCTAATGACTCGACACTAACAACCTGACAACCGAGCCCATTCCAGTCATCTATTTGATATATTTCTGCGATGTGTTCTCGTTAGTCTTGATGAAACGCTACGGGGACCTTTGAAAAATATCGGTCACCTTGAAACATGCCAAAACCTGTGAATGATAAACTCTGGAACTCCCTGCCTGCTTCTGTATTTCCATCTTCCCTGCGACTTGACTTCTTTTATGTGGGAGGTTTCAAGACATTTAACCCGGACCTTTGGCTAACTCTACTAACCTTTTAGGGAACTGGCAATCAAGTGGGCCTTTTTTGTTATATTTTTTGTTACCCTTGACCAGCTTCCTCTCTTCCATAAAAAAAAGGCATAAATAGAAGTTTCAAAACATATTTTCCAGACTTATGGGTAACTCTATTAATCTTTAAGGGAACTGGAAAATCAAGTGGGGCTTTTTCTTTTATTTTTCGTTGCCTTTGGTTGGCTTCCCCTCTTGAATAAAAAGAAAAGAAAAAAGATTCACATACAATTCTACTCGAGGAATATTTTGAGTGTCAAGAATATTCGGTAAAGACATGTATTATTTCTTCAATAGACCCAAGAAAGCCCAGTCCCCAGCTCCTATCGGTTCCCAGCACCCCGTTAGCTTCCCACGGTACCACCTAGTCCCCGCCTTGCCCCAGCCTTGTCCCAGCCCCGTCCTCTCCTGCGCCGCGTGTCCCCGTCATGCTGTGGGTCTGAGCTCATTAACTACGCATTTTATCATAGGCATTTTCACGAATTTATCCTTGATGGGAATATTCTCTCTCTCTCTCTCTCTCTCTCTCTCTCTCTCTCTCTCTCTCTCTCTCTCTCTGGCGTGTTTCTGATAATTTTTCTTGATAATTTCATGGAATTTTGGAGTTAGACGACTCTTAAGTTTGTGTTGACTCATTAATCAACAAACTAATTAACCAAAATCGCCATAGGGAAGAGGAATCCAAAATAATTAAGGTCTCATTACGATCAGAGTGGAAGTGTGGAGGGTGAGTTGGTGCCATAATTTCCCTACACACACACACACACACACACACACACACACACACACACACACACACACACACACACACACACACACACACACACACACAGCCTACCGTCTATATAGAAAAGATTAATTCACAGCTTGTATTTTCACATTCAACATTCAAAACATCCTTCCTTTTATACACATTGTTATTGAAAAATGTAGCGTCGCCTCTTTGATCTATCTGAGCGTGAGATTACAGCTGTAAAGAGGAGGTGAGAGTGAGTCAGGGAGGGAGAGCGTGGGAGAGGAGCCAGGGAGAGCGTGGGAGAGAAGCTGGAAAGGTAGAAAGGCGTGAAGGGAAGAGAAAAGGAGAGAGTGGGAGAAATCACAGAAAGAGAAGTCAAAGAAGAGAGTAAGAGAAGAGTCACAGAAGAAGTCAGAGGAGAAAGCGGGAGACGTCACAGAAATAGAAGTAAAAAGAAGAGAATGAGAGAACAGTCATAGAAGAAGTCAGAGAAGGAGAGAGTAGGAGAAGTCACAGAAAGAGAAGTCTGGAGAGAGAAGAGAGAGAGAGAGAGAGAGAGAGAGAGAGAGAGAGAGAGAGAGAGAGAGTGGGGAACCAGAGTTGGGGCAGAAGAGGGCGTGGCCGCGGCAGGTTGAGGATCACGCCGCAGGGGAGGAAGGCGTGCTGGTGTCAGGTGATTCTCGGGACCATGACAAGGAGAAAAAGAAAAAAAAAGAAAGAAAAAAAGGTTAAAAATAAGAAAGAAAGAAAAAAAAGAAAAAGCGAGAAGCAAGGATGAGGAGGAGGATGAGGAGGAGGATGAGGAGGAGGAAGATGAGGAGGAGGAAGAGGAGGAGGGAGAGGAGGAGAAGGAGTAAAAGAGAGAAACGAGTGCAGATGACTTGCGAAAAGGAGAGAAAAATTGAGGAAATGAAGGAGAGCAGGTGCAGAAGAAGGAAAATAATGTGCAGTGAAGGAGGGAGAAGAGGAGGAGGAGGAGGAGGAGGAGGAGGAGGAGGAGGAGGAGGAGGAGGAGGAGCTCAGAAGGCAGATAATCGTGAGTTTCGGGACAATTAATATGAAATGATGATGTCACGTGATTTACTGATTTTTTTTGTAACTTATGGTTGTTGTTGTTGTTGTTGTTGTTGTTGTTGTTGTTGTTGTTGTTGTTGTTGTTGTTGTAATTGTAAGATGCCTTTACTACTACTACTGCTGCTACTACTACTACTACTACTACTACTACTACTACTACTACTACTACTACTACTACTACTACTACTACTACTACTACTACTACTACTACTACTACTGCTGTATGTACCAACAATATAAAAAGCAAAATATTTAATTATAACTGCAAAATTAACAGTTTTCAATGCATCATCATCACCATCTCTCTCTCTCTCTCTCTCTCTCTCTCTCTCTCTCTCTCTCTCTCTCTCTCTCTCTCTCTCTCTCTCTCTCTCTCTCTCTCTCTCTCTCTCTCTCTCTCTCTCTCTCTCTCTCTCTCTCTCTCTCTCTCTCTCTCTCTCTCTCTCTCTCTCTCTCTCTCTCATCGCTTCTAGAGAAAGATCATAATGGCACAGTTGTAATTTGAATAAAGCGTAGCGAACGGTATTTCTTGCTCTCTGCTAATGAAACCCAGTTTTACCCGATGCTGGATCAAGATTATTTCCCGTCCTTCCTTTACTTTCGCCTCGCTCGCTTTTTTCTCTTATATTTTGCACCAGACCGATCTTTTTTCCTTTTTTCTCGTTTTCTTTTCACTTTTTTCCTTCCTTCTTTCTGTTGCTTGTTTCCTGCGCGTTTCAGTCTTTCGTGTGTTTGCTCATGTTCTTTTTTTTTCTTTCTTATGGTACAGGGAGATTTAACACACACACACACACACACACACACACACACACACACACACACACACACACCTCTCGTCAGCGTATCACTCACCTTCACGTCACGACTCGACACAATTCACGTTCTTCTATTCGAATATAACACGATTCGACAGTATTCAGAGTGCTATACAGTAATTACGTACACTGTGTCACGATTTCGGGGCTCCAATGCTGTCCTGTGTGGCGATTGAGGGCTGCGGACTGACTAACATAGGGACATATTCTGGAACATTTCTACGCTGCATATCCGTTACTTTGAAAGGGCTCTAGTTGAAGTTATAAGAGTTTGAAGGGCGTTTTTTGCTTTCCAGTGCCAGTACTCGTCTCTCATTTATTCTTGCGACATTTTTGAGGCTGGCAAACATCGGTGAAAGTGAACTAAACGATTTGGTTCGCATAATTATGTTTGTACTTCTGCTTTGCGTTTAACTCCTTCAATACTAGGACGCATTTTTACCATGAATTTTGGGTATGATTAGATGATTTTATTTACTTTAGGAAAGGTCTATGGGGGTCAGAAGATTAATGGCCAGAGTCTTTACTATTCTAATCCCTACATAAGTTTCTGAATCTGTATAAAATCGCCAAATAGTCACCAGAATGAATATGAAAACGCGTCCTGGTACTGAATGGGCTTGCTTATCATTTCAATTCATTTTTTAATCCGTTGTAATAATCTATATAGTGGCTTTCTTATTTTTCCATTTTTACCATGAGTTTCGTGTACGATTAGACGATTTTATTTACATTAGGAAGAGTCTGTGGAGGTCAGAAAATCAATGGTCAGAGTCTTCACTATTTCAATCCTCATATAAATTTCTGAATCTGTATAAAATCGCCAAATAGTCACCAGAATGAACATGAAAACGCGTCCTGGTACTGAAAGGGCTTGCTTATTATTTTAATTCATTCTTTTTATCCGTTGTATTAATTTCCATAGTGGCTTTCTTATTTCCCCGTTATTATGCTATGATTTCCCTAGAGTGTTCCCTTGAAAATGTTCTCGTCATATCCAAGACAAAACTCTTCATGTTACGCTCTTCTCATCCTCTCTCCCTCTTGTCCCTTCTATCCTCATTTTGCCTCTCCATTGTCGTTATCCCTTCATCCTCTCCTCTCTCTATTCTCTATAGATTTCTGCTTTTATTTTTTTTTTTTTATCCTTCATCCGTTCCTTTTTTTTTTCTCTCTCTTTTTGTTTCTCCTCTCCTTTACTCTTTTTTTTCTTTGCTTTCATCTTCATTTCTGTATCTCTTCTTTTCCTTTCCGATTCTTACTTTCTTTATCTTCATTTTTTACCTCTCCTGTGTTTTCTTTTTCACATCCTCTACCTTTCATTCCTGTTCTTACATTCCTCTCTATTTCCTATCAGTCTGCTCCATTCCCTTCCTTTCCACTCTCCTCGCACATCCCTTTCCTTTCCCTGCTATCCTGTTCCCCTCATCCTTTTCTTCTCTATTCTCTTCTAGGCACCTCCTTTCTTCCCTTCATCGTTTCTCTTTCTTATTTGCCTGTCTTTTTCTTGCACCCTTCATACTCTGCCCTTCATCTTCTCTCTCCCACTCCCGGCCTGTCCTTTCATGCCTCTATTCTTTCCTTCCCTTCCTCTCGGCTGAGTCCCGTATGTCCTTCGTTTTGTCAGCTTTGGGAACTCAGAGGCAGGAACAGGATAAAATAATAGAAAGGCAACCAGAGGGACGTCAATCAGTGGAAGATTTTTTTTTTTTAATGTAAAAGGAATTCATAAATACGAGTTTTTATTCTATATGTTGTCACTTTTTTTTTTTTTTTATCAGTCTGCATTATGTTTTTTTTAGAATGATGAAATGAATGTGGTTTTTGTTTTGTTTTTATTCCTTCCTTGCTATTTCGGGTAATGTTTTGGTGGATGGCTGGAGCAGAACTGTGTGACTGCAACTTAAACTGTGATTCTTCAGTGTGGTATTCAGTTTGCGAGACAACTACCATAGCAGACCTGAGGGTTTAAGATTGAACAAAGCACGGACTGATATCTGAACACTTGCTTCTCGTCTAGTTTCACCCTTGCAAAATCTTATCCCTCTGAAGACGACCCAGGGCAGAACTAGTCAGGAAGAAGGTATTGAATTCTCAGCCCTTGTTCCCTTCACCACCCTCGCGCACTTGTCAAGCACACTGAGAAACATCACTACACACATTGAGCGCACCTTGTCACTCCAGTATTGGCTAAGATATACCAGGAAACCGAAATTTACTGACTCATTATGACAAAATTGTGAAATATGGCAGGCAACGTGGCCGTTACCACAAGGCAATTCGTACACGACAATGTCAGGTTTTCAGGGTTAGGGGAATTGGAACCACAGATTGATGGACTAGAACTGCTCGAATATTGATCTTTTTATTACGATGTGCTCCCCTTGGGCTAACACAAATCGCAGTATGCATTGGTGACCCCGTACAGTTTGCAGAATATTGAGCCCCACACCTCAGACATGCATACTGTGATTCAGTCCAGGGAGGGAAAGTGATATTATGTTATTTTTTTATCCGTATTAGAGAGACAAGCCGAGAAAACAAAATTAATCT
>NC_059268.1:15174183-15179183 GCF_017591435.1 Portunus trituberculatus | reverse complement strand
CTTCTGCAGAAAGTCTTTGAATCAGTACAAATCCTCGCGACTTGAAGAGTCTGGCAGGACAACCTTCTGACGAGTGTTATCGGGCGGAGGACGGAGAGTTAAGCAAGTCTCTCTCTCTCTCTCTCTCTCTCTCTCTCTCTCTCTCTCTCTCTCTCTCTCTCTCTCTCTCTGCTCCTTGTCTGTAGAGAAAGACGTGCTTTACTGAACACACACACACACACACACACACACACACACACACACACACACACACACACACAGAGAGAGAGAGAGAGAGAGAGAGAGAGAGAGAGTAAACTGAGATGTAAGGGAAACGAAGATGAAAGGAAAGGCTAGGTAAGGCCAGGTAAGGGAATGGTAGAGAAGGAGAGATCAGTGAGGAAACAAGAGAGGAGAGGGGGATAGGGAAGGGAGAAAGGGAAGATAATCACCTGAGAAGGGAGAATTTGAGAGGGAAGGGAAGGGAAGGGAAGGGAAGCAAAGGAGGACATGATGTGAATGGTTTCGACGTGGAAGTAAGTCACGGCTGAGTCTGCCGGCCGAGTGAAAGGAAGTATCTTGGGAGAAGGGTCGCTTTTGTTTAGTTTGTGCTGCAAGGAGTCCGTTTTCTATTCCCAGTTTGCCTTTATGGTTCTGCTGGTTTGCTTTTACGATATTACCTACGTATGTATGTGTGTGGTTATGTGTGCCACTTCGGAATTAAAATGGCCATTGCCTCTTATTGTATGTAGATGCTTTCACGGAAGTGGTAACGGTTCCTGAATCCGTGTGAAGCAGATTTTTTTTTTTTTTTTTCACTTTTGTTCTCTGTGAAATTTAGATTCATTAAAATTTTTTGGTTCTGTGCTGGGGATGGTGATAGTTTTGAATGGGGAAAGCTGATGTGAAGTATACTTGGTGAAGCGAGTGGGAACTGCATCAAGAACGCATCAAACGTCGAATGAAGTGATCGATTCTGAAGAAAGTAAGAAGCATACATTAAGTGCAAAGTCTGCAGTCACAGCGACAACACAAGGCCTGCAGGCTGGAGGAAATGTTGGCCTGACGAGATGCAATGAGCCGATGCAGGGCAGGGCAGACACGGGGGGGCGGGAGAGGCACCAGGACGCCGAAGTGAGGCTGTGGCAAGGACAGCAAGGAATACTTGGTGCTCGTGTATACATCAACGCCCCATGGGAACTGTATCCTCAGCGACCTCGCACCACACACACACACACACACACACACACACACACACACACACACACACACACACACACACACACACACACACACACACACACACACACACACACACACACACACACACACACACACACACACACACACACACACACACACACACACACACACACACACACACACACACACACACACACACACACACACACACACACACACACACACACACATGTATCGATCTCTGTGCTACCCTAGTGTATATCTATCTATCTATCTATCTATCTATCTATCTATCTATCTATCTATCTATCTATCTATCTATCTATCTATCTATCTATCTATATATATATATATATATATATATATATATATATATATATATATATATATATATATATATATATATATATATATATGACAATGGTGTGGATGTAGAATGTGCACACATAGATGTCCTTTGTTGCAGGGAAGGTGTATCCCTCCCTCCCGAAAAATGGTGTGACTGGATTTTCCTTTTATTCAATTATTGTTGTTAATTGATTAATTTACTTGAATATTTACACCAATTCTCGTTTGAGCCTGTGAGCCTCGGCCGGCCAGCAAAGCCTGGGCGGCGCTGACCGGTGCTCTCCCACAGTACTTGCCTAAGGGTGACACTTCACTGCACCACTCGGCAGCGGCGCCTAACGAGCACCATGCGGGCTGTCTGCCACGGGCCGCAGGCGAGGCGTGCACCAGGACGTGGTATCAACGATGCTTGATGAACCAGACGCTCCATCGCTTGCCGCCTCGAGTCGAGGCAGGGAAGGCGGCGCTGCTCAGCCTGCCTCATTGCAGGGCTCACCGGGAGAGGAAAACTTGATATCATTACCGGAACAGGAAGGAACACTTACCTTTGCCTCTCACGACAGGCAACAGGGATCAAGAAGTGCATTGAAAATATTATTGCTGCGTTTTCAAAACGACTACATTTTTTTTGTTATGTCTTATTTTATGTATTTATTTATTTCCTGCCTTTATATAATTTCTTATTCATTTTACCTGCTTCCTTTCTGACTACAATCATTCTCATCATCATCATCATCATCATCATCATCATCATCATCATTATTATCATCATCATCATTATCATCATCATTATCATCATCCTCATTATCATCATCATCATTATCATCATCATCGTCATCATCATCATCACCATCATCACCCTCATCGCCGTCATCACCATCGCATCTCAGCTTGCGGGGCCACACTGCAGGACACAGGCCTTTCCTCTCCCACCTTGTGCTCCTCCTGCAGACAAGGATCATTTCCTCAACTTTTACCGCAACATTTTCAACAACACACTTTCTCCTCGTAGGGACAAGTTGCGGTCAGCCCTTTAAGGCAATATTTTCAACACACACTGCCTGCCTTGGCCAGACCCTCCACGCAGACCAGTGTACGTAGCCAAGCACTGATTCAGATACAGCCAGAGGGCAGGTCATTTCCCTTAAAAGCAAACGGACGCTGTGTGGTGGCAGCAGCGAGGGGCGGGTGGCCGGGGCAAGGAGCGCCGGCCAGCACACACAATGGTGGCAGCCGGCGGGAGATGAGATGCAAAGAGGACATCGTGTATGGCCATCGAGTCCTGAGTAGCTGCTCTTTGTGGGAGGGAGAGAGAGAGGAAGGGAGGGAAGAACGCTGCGAGAAGGTAGGGATGGGGAGAGGGAGAAGACCATCGTAACCTTGAGTATCTGGTCTTTGCTGGGGACAGGGAGGCAAGGATGGTAGAAAAAATAGGACTTGCAGGAAGTGGAGGAGGGAGGGACGGGAGGGACTGGTCAAGATTGCTAGCAGGAATTCTCCCTTGAGCTGACCGGTGATGAGAATCGATGGCGACGACACGGTGATCTGTATGTGTGTGTATGTGTGTGTGTGTGTGTGTGTGTGTGTGTGTGTGTGTGTGTGTGTGTGTGTGTGTGTGTGTGTGTGTGTGTGTGTGTGTGCTCAGTCACAGAGAGGAAGCCATTTCTCAGCACAGCCAAACATGCAATATGAATGTAAATCAAACCACACAATGTCATGTCTTTATGGAGAAGCAATACACATTCTCGCTCGCCCTGCGCCTGTACACTTCTGTCTCATTCTCACCATTCACCGTCACTCCTTTCCTGCTTATATTTCACAGCGTTTCTTCGTTAGTGTTCCGTGTTTTAAAATGTATCCTCTTCTTTTTTCCGTTAATTTTAGATCACGGATACAAATAGATGTTTTCCACGGTACTTTCATGGGACATAGTCACTTCTACAAACCTACAATAATGCCACACATCCTACACATAGATGGTCTTATTTCCTACACAAAAATAACTATCCAGGAGGAGATATGACAGTATAATTGTAGGAGTTATGCCATTCTGCCGCATCTCCTACACATGAGTCATATTTTTACACAAGGATAAGTGACAAGAACATTTCCGACACAGCAACTTAGTCCCCAGCAAGTTTCCTACACCTAATGTGTGTAGGAAATATGCTGTATCCCTTTAGGAAATATATGTCCCTACTGTAAAAGCTGCTAAATTTGTGAATGTGGCGTAGGAATTGTGGCGTGTTCCCCTTTTCATGATGTTACGTATAGTTTAACAAGGATTCTGCATCTTTGATTGGAATAACATATTTTTGAATCCGACAGCATATCTCTATGTATATAATGTGATAGTTAGTGGAGTACCAGTCTTATCTGTGATATTTTTAACAATTTACAAATACTAAAGGTTTTAAACCCCTTCAGTATCATGACGCGTTTCCATAATGATTCTGCTTACTATTTGGTGATTTTATACAGCTTCAGAAACTCATGTGCAGGACTAAAATAGTAGACTGTGGTCATTAATCTTGTAATCTTCATACACTCTTCCTAATGTCAATAAGATGGTCTAATCGTACACAAATCTCAAGTTTAAAATGTGTCCCAGTATTGAAGGGGCTAAAGGTACTATTACCATTACACTGTTTGACACCAACTCGAAAACCACCCATGGAAACGAGAAATCATCAGCGAATCCTCTGAAAAATAACCTGTGCCAGTGTTAACAGTTTCGAAATATGAACCCTTGTGTATTGAATATGGGGATGGAGGGACTTTCCACGTAGCCACGAATGAATTAAGGAGCAGCCCTGTGTGTGTCGTCTCTTCAGCCTTTAGAAACGCTCACATCCAGGCAGGGACGTGATGCCTTTCCATTAACCCCGGAGTTCGCAATCTCTCTTTTTTCCTGCCGCATGTGGTCGAGAATTGTTATACATGCGGTCGACTGAACCACATCCAAAACTGGGACTGTGGGGGCCGGAAATTTGAACCTGGAGCACTGGGCGTGGGATGTGTGCTGCCTGCTGGTGGTGGTAGTGGTGGTGGTGGTGACTGGTGCCCAAAGTATAAAAGTTCGTATTCTTAATGTTCCGGTGTCTCATCTCAGGTCTCGCAGGTTTTGCAAGACTCTAGTGGGAGTTGTTGCTTTCAGGGATGTTTTCACGATCCTAGTGGTGGTTTGATAATGGCAAGCAAATAACATACATGAGAGCCCCATTGGTATTTCTACATTTGATAATATCCTCGTGAAAAAAAAAATAGATATGTAAATAAAACGTTGAATATAACTTGCAGAATAGCGGTGTAATCTGCGTATTTCATAAGCTGTCAGACACTACTACTACCACTGCCACTACTTCCACTATCACTGTAAAAAATGAAGGGTACCTGAGGGTAGATTTGATACGAAAGGATACAACTTCACACATCTACCCACACTATCGTCTTTCTCCTTCCAAAAGGGT